>NW_027459079.1:0-52500 GCF_050624435.1 Tenrec ecaudatus | reverse complement strand
GTGAGGGGGGTGGGGCTTGGGTTAGGGTTAGGGTGAGGGGGGTGGGGGTTAGGGTTTGGGTAGGGTTAGGGTGACGGGAGTGGGGGTTAGGGTTAGGGTTAGGGTGAGGGGGGTGGGGGTTAGGGTTACGGTTAGGGTTAGGGTGAGGGGGGTGCGGGTTAGGGTTAGGGTTAGGGTGAGGGGGGTGGGGGTTAGGGTTAGGGTTAGGGTTAGGGTGAGGGGGGTGGGGGTTAGGGTCAGGGTTAGGGTGAGGGGGGTGGGGGTTAGGGTTACGGTTAGGGTTATGGTGAGGGGGGTGGGGGTTAGGGTTTGGGTAGGGTTAGGGTGAGGGGAGTGGGGGTTAGGGTTAGGGTTAGGGTGAGGGGGGTGGGGGTTAGGGTTACGGTTAGGGTTAGGGTGAGGGGGGTGGGGGTTAGGGTTAGGGTTTGGGTGATGGGGGTGGGGGTTAGGGTTAGGGTTAGGGTGAGGCGGGTGGGGGTTAGTGTTATGGTTAGGGTGAGGGGGGTGGGGGTTAGGGTTAGGGTGAGGGTTAGGGTGAGGGGGGCGGGGGTGAGGGTGTGGGTGAGGGTTAGGGTGAGGGTTAGGGTGAGGGGGGTGGGGGTGAGGGTGTGGGTGAGGGTGAGGGTGAGGGTGAGGGTGAGGGTGAGGGTGAGGGTTCGATAAAATTGATGTGTGACTTTACAGGGCCACTAGTAAGCCAGCATATATAAAAGACTTACTCCCTCCCCCAACAGAATGGGTTCTTTTCTCCAAGATTTCACGAAACATAGCATGACCAGGAGAGACAACCGATCCAAATTCCTAAAGCCACCAAAGTGGAGGCCGTCCCTCCCCTCCCCTCCCCATCCCCGTCCTCTTTATCCCACTTTGCAGGACAACTCAAGAGCGGGAGAGCTGGCTTAAGACCCATTGTGACTGCTGCCTGCCTATCAGTTCATGGGGGCAAAAGGAAGAGAAATACCACTTCTTTTAAAGTCACCCCGCAACACGTGCACTAGGGTTGGCATATCCTCTCCATCCCCCAAGAAGGATCACTGGTCAGCAGCATTCTCTGCTTAAGCCAAGCAGCCCAAACACCTGGGGAAAACCCAAGAGTCCCTCTTTGGGTCTATGTCCCATTTTTTCCCCCAGGATTGCATAATTGGAATAAACAAAACCCCCTGTCTGAGAAACCACAAGGTCTGATTTCTTTGCTAGACTAGCTTTTCCACATGCATCAGCCCACCTCAGACAAGTGCCAGCCACTTCTGCAGGTGCTGTTCACAGCAGAGGAATGCGAGCCCTTCCAGAGAGAGGCCCAGAAAGCAGTAAATAGAACTAATGGTCAGCCAGCGGGCACTCCCCAGTGGAGAGAAACTCTTTTTACCACTCCACGAATAATGTGGGACCCAAACTCCCAGTAAGGCACCGAGGGCTTAGCCAGGTATCACCAGTCTCTCTTGCAGGGCCTCCGCAGGACAACTAGGAAACCTATGCATTTATCTAAGGTCAGTGAGAATTTTCAGGCGCCTACAAGCAAATGTCTGCCTGCCTGCCTGCCTGCCTTTTTAGAGTGGCTGATGGAAGCCTGCGTTCTTTGTACCCCAAAGGACCCAGAGGCCCCTGAGAACAAGAGGGAAATAAGTATTGCCTTTATTACTCAGCCTGCCTCAGACATGAAAAAGAAATGGGAAGCATTTGAAGGGAACAATCTTCGTGATTTGGTAGAAGTGTCTTATTGGGTGTATCACAACACAGATGGCCCTACCACGACAGAGACAAAGAAATAGCTAAAATACTAGGAATTGCCATGAGACACAACAGAGATCCAGAAAAAGAGATCATGGCCCACTCACGGAGAGACTGACCTGTGGCACCGCCAAGCCCTGAGGAAGGAAGGATCCAGGTGCCTACTACAGAAGAGACAGACATTGGAAAAAACATTGCATTGAAAACTCCAGGAGAGACGGACAAACCTCCACTAGAGAGGACGGGCCTCGTCCTCGCCTAGAAAAACCCAAGTGAGAGACAATAACGCTTGAGGAAGCTGAAGGAATGTCTCAGGGCACTGTTTCACTGGCCCCCAGGATCCCGTGCTAACTGCCCAAGTTGGGAGCCAGCCAGGAAATGTCTTGGAGGACACAGGGGCCATCTTCTCAGGTTCAAAAAAGAGAATGGACACATTGTCAAAGGAAAGATCGGAATTACTGTCAGCCTATGATTGCTTCCAAAGTACTCACACCAGAAGGTTTGCATGGAGATTGGGGGGCTTCCCAAGCCATCAAGGTAAAAAATGTCTCTCTGCCCTATGTCCCAGTTAGCCACATGGTTTTCATGGCACTGGCTCCCGGTTCGGCTGTTGAGCCAGTGAAACTCTTTTAGCAGGAGTTGAAGTGGCCATCAGCGGAAGGACAAAACCTCCACAGTGGGCTTCCCGTATCAATACGAAGCCACCTATATCACCTCTTGGACATTATCATTGTCCTGGACTCTGAATCGCCACCCCAGATCTAGAATGCGCCTGACATGTCCACATGGTTTGAATCAGGTTCGGGTTAACCCCTCTTGATCACTTAGTGACATGGGACACTAGACCCTGGAATACCTTTACTTTCCAGATGAGAAAACTCACTCAAAAAGACACAGGTACTGACCAACTGGAACACAACTGGTTAACAACAAAGCCACATTCCCAACCAGTATCTGGAGCCAGAGCTCGGAGCCCCATATGCCTGTGCCCAGCTGAGCAGTCACCCTCTCCTGGACCCTCGAAAGATCTGAGAAGATCCTCCCCCCACACATGCCCCTCTCCCACACCCAAATATGTCTTTTCATAGGATGGCACTATATCTGCAGCTCTGGGTAGCAGATGGCCTTTGGGCCTCCACTCAAGGACTCTCTCATTGCAAGAATACCTTGTTCTATTACATTGGCATTCTATGATGCTCACCTTCCCGACACGTTCCTTGAAGTCTAAGCGGTTGCATAAGCAAATGTGGTCAAGAAAGCTGATGGTGCCCTGCTATCAAAAGGTATGGCGTCTGAGGTCTTAAAGGCCTGAAGGGTAAGCAAGCGGCCATGTAGCTCAGAAACAACAGAGCCCACATGGAATAAGCATACCAGCCTGTGCGATCACGAGGTATCAAAGGGATCAGGCATCATCAGCACAAAAAATCTCATTGCGAATGAGCAGGGAATGCTGGGTAGAGAGCCAAAGCCCATTCGCAGTACACTGGACATTCCCTTAAGTAAAGTCTTGGGGAAGAAATAAGCCTGCACAGGGTACTAGACAGCAACTGTGAAACACAACTTTCCTCTAGCTCCTCAATGCTTCCTCTCCCCTCACTATCAAGATCCCAATTATAACTTACAAATCTGACTAGACCAGAGAATGTACACTGGGACAGATAGGAACTAGAAACCCAGGGAATTCAAGGTGGATGAACCCTTTAGGACCAGTGTTATGAATGGGGATGCTGGGAGGGTGGAGGGAGGGTAGGCTGGCACCAGGGAACCGATGACAAGGATCTACATAAAACCTCAAAAGAAAAGGGGGTGAAGGGGGACATCAGACAGTGCAAGATATGACAAAATAATAATTAGTAAATAATGAAGGATTGATGAGGAGGGGTAGTGAGAATGGGGGCGGGGGGAATGGGGAGCTGAGGCCAGGGGCTTGGGTGTAGAGAAGATATTTTGAGAATAATGAGGGCAATGAATGTACAAATGTGCCTTATATCAGTGATGTTTGCACGTATTGTGGTTATTGTTGTATGAGCCCCTATAAAAGGAGAGAAAAAAAAGACCCTGGCAGAGGGTTGATGCTAGGATGATCTCAGGCTGGATTAGACCAGCAAAAGCAGGTGCTGCAGTCGCCTCACCCTGTGTCTATTCCTGTGTGGGGCATGAAGTTTAGGGTCCACAGCCCCGGCAGCTGGACAGTGAGAGAGGCGGGGCTCTGAGGTCATTCCACAGGGGGAATGGCCCTCCGGTTCCTGCAGGGCCCACCCTCTTGTGTAGTCCTGCTGTCTGGGGCACCTCTTTCACGGAGCCCACACCAGGGCAGCTTTTCAACTCATGGGGGATTGGCAGGAAGCCTCTGCTCATGCACACACACCACCACCTAGCTGGAGGACCTCGGTGAACAAACCTTGAGGCAGACAACAAGCCCACTAACTGATCCTGTGAGAGATATAATCAGGATCCAGAAACCGGCAACTGGGAGCAAGGGGCAGCATACCTGGGTCCCAGCCCCTCCAACTGCCCTCTGCAAGGAGTGACATTCCAAAGCACAGTGTTTTCCAAAGGCACTGTCAGGACTTTGGAATGGGCAGCTCATTTGTGGACATGGATACTATGTGATCCAGACATACTACCTCCTCTGATCCTGTCAGCCAAGACTAAACACCCTTCCAAGCAGAAAGCCATGCATCTAAACAGTATCCACCAGCCACTCACGTCCACTCCTGCTGCCTCCAAAGAGCTTCCCTGGGTTGGTCAGATCTCTCTGGGGACAGATATCCCTCGGTCCTTGGTTCTGCGTGAGAAAGAATTCATGCCAAAGCCTGGTTTGTGATCCAAGGGAGGTTTAGGAGCGTTAGGGAGGTGTGGTGGGCAACCCTGGTCGATCCTAGTGGCTGAATTGAATATACTTGGCCTAGGTGGGTCGATGCAGGTGCAGCGCCCACCCAGGTGGACCTGCCCTTCCTGGCCGGAAACCTGGACCTCTGAGCACGCACAGTGTGCCACTCCTTCCTGGGCCGCTAACTGGGCCATCTGAGCATGTGTAATGGACACCCCAGTTCCTATGCTAGCTACCTAACATTTCCATCCTGAAGAGATGTGGACCCAAATCTTTGGGGTACTGGGCGACGACATCTCTAGCTACTTCCTGCTGGCAAAAAGGGCGAAGTGGGGCTTTGGGTCCACATCCTTCCTGCTCTGCTGGGAGGGGTTGTCCATTCAGCGCTAGATTGGATAAGGTTGAAGTGGTCCAGGAGATGGTGGTCCTGGAGTTGGCACAATTGGATTAGGGGCTTTGGTAACTTGAGAACTTCTGGAAAAACCAACAAACGCACAAAAGGGTGAACAGTTTAACTGAGATAAGGCTAGGATTGTGAGGTGGGAGTCCCTTGAAAGTAGGTGAGTATCACAGGAAGTAAGTAAAAAGTCTTAGGATTATCAGGCGTGTGTGTTTGTTCATTCTAAGTACCGGCACAGGGGTAAAAGCATTCACAATTTCCCCTAGCGGGGTCCAGGGTTTGGGCACTACTGGGTGCAGTGGGATCACCGCTTCACTTATGATCCTAAGGCATTGGCCCCTCTGATAAGAACCATCCTTCTTTTTAACCCTATAACGCCTCACTTTTAAATTTTTGGGCAAAAAAATTTCGTTTTGATTCATTACTTTCATAGTTATCAATATATATACATTTATATTCATTTGATTAAATGTTAGGGAAAGGTCATGCTCGGTGTTATAGGGTTAAATTGTAATATTGGGATGCTACAGGCGGATTCAACAGGGATCAAAAGTAGAGTAACTGCCTGTGTCATTTTTAATTTTCTCGGGTTCCATTTGAGTAAAAGGCTTGTAAGTTACCCGGGGACCAAGTGCCCCTGGTGCCTCTACTAGGGGTAGAATGTTCAGGGAGGGTTCAGGGGTGGGACAATAGTGACCTGAAGTCCAGGATCCCTTAGGGCAGGAGTCCTCAAATTGTTTACACAGGGGGCCAGTTTATTGTCTCTCTGACCGTTGGAGGGCCAGACTATGGTTTTCAAAAAACCTATGGACAAATTCCTATGCACACTGCACGAGTCGGCTGCTAAGCAGGACAGGCAGTGGCAGCAAAAACACCCCGAGGGTGGGATAAATGGCATCGCGCCACATGTGCCCCATGGACCACAGTTTGAGGACGCCAGCCTTAGGGGTTCCTGGGTGCACTGGGGATGAAGGTCTCCTACTGCTCCTCGAGAGGAGAAATGCTCCAAGTTCTGGCATCTCCGCCCACTTTCCCGGCACTCTACCGAACTGTTCCCGGTGAATCACGGTTGGAAGGGAAAGCGTACCCTTCTCTGTCCACCATTCTCCTTTCTCAAAACGATACTGTGGCCAAATAGAGTTGCAAAGTGAATCTATCAGCTTTTGTTTGCCCAGCCTCTCTGTATCAACTCTATCCCAATTGGACACGATTCATGCAAGGGGGCAATTCCTGAGCATCAAGCTGCTAAGTCCCATCTAGAAAGCACAAAACAAGGAGGCGATTGACAGCTTGCTGCCTCCAGGTCAATAACCCCCACTTGAGAGCACACCCCTGGGTTGCCCTGAATCTCATGCCTCAGCCCGAGGGAAGGGGTCAAGGACTAGTCGCCGAGGGCGACCTTTGGGTCCAACCATTTTTCTGGACAACAGGCTAGGAGGACCACTGCTTGGGATGGCCCCAAGGCCCTCCAAGACGCCTGCTGGCGGGGCTGATGCTCAAATCTCTCAAGGGAAGGGACACGTGGCAGCTCAGGGAACCTTAAGGGAAATTGGAATTTCTGGCTGGAACATCATGGCAGAGGAGCTGTGTATTAAGTAAGAGCTGTCCCCAAAAGTGCCTGAAGCAGCATCGCTGAAAGCCTAAATAACAGTGACTCCGCCTAGGCTTCCGAACGCCATTGGCCTAAGCCTGGGCCACGGAAAAGCAGCCTGTAAGAAGGAACAAACCAAATCTGGAAGAACACTAGCCCTATAACGCCTCAAGTTTTAAATTTTGGAAATATATTTTTTGGTTTTTATTATTTACTTTCATAGTTATCAATATATATGACATTCAAAATATATTTTAAAAGCATAAAATTTTCAGTGTTTTTGAAATGTGACCAAATTGTCACATTTATAATTTGGGTACCAGATACGTTTTCATTAAGAATTATGACAATTTTGTGCTTGGCGTTATAGGGCTAGAGCAGCTTGTTTGAAAAACCAGGAGAAAGGCAAAGGGAATGGAGGGGAAAAGGGAAACTTTGGGCTCCCGGGACCAGGCAGGGCTAACTCCCAGGCCTCTTCACCCAGCTCCCTAGGCAGCGCCCTTCCACATGTGGACTGGTGGGTGCCATCTTGGCCATGGTCACAGATCTTGTTACCTCTCGGCTACAATGGCGACTGTGTAGGATCTCTGGGAAAAGCTGAAACAGCTTTGACAAGAGTGAAGCCATTTGGGGCTGACAGAAGCCACCATGAAAAGAAAATAAAGTAGCTAGGAAGTGTATATGAACTAGCTGATATTGGGGAGGTAGGCTGTGCAGACGTCGCCCAAGGGAATGTCATGAAGGAAATGGGTGTTCAGAAGGCTTGCGAGAACGACCAGAGCAGTTTTGGTTCAACTAAGAATGGCTAACCCTAATACCCCGCTTCTCACTCGCCTAGTCCTGAGGAAGTATCCATGTACCTACTATACAAAACAGTGACATTGGAAAAATCAGTGCCTTGAAAAGCCCAGGAGAGGCGGACGAGCCACCACTAGAGAGAACGGGCCTAGTCCTCGCCTAGAAAAATCGAAGCTACAGACAATAATGCTCGAAGCTGAATAAAGGTGTCCAGGCTCTGTTTCACTTGACCCCAAAGAGCCCATGCTCACTCTCCATGTAGGGAGCCAGCCAGTAAATTTCTAGGTGGACAAAGGGGTCACCTTCTTGGTTTCAGAAAAGACTACAGGTGCCTTGTCAAAAGGAAAGGCTTTCATTACAGGGGCCCCAGGGCAGACCCAAGCACACCCATGGACAACGGCTAGAATAACAGATTTAGCACAAGAGACAGTTACACGCTCACCCTGGTAATGCCTCAATGCCCCTTTCCCCTAATTGATCGTGACTTATTATGAAAAGTGGCAGCCATAATTACTTTCTCATCTGCTACAACCACCTTAACCCTTGAACTTGAAAAGCCAAAAGTTTTGCTCACCACTCCAATGTCAGAGTGATATGTGTTTTATCAAGGAGCAGAAGAGACCTCCTCAAAGGAACTTCTTGATAAATCACTAAAAGATATTCCTTTTGTTTGGGCAGAGAACAACCTGCCAGACCTTTCTGAACTTCAGGTGCCTGGGGTCGTACAACTTCTGAGCTCAGCTACACTGGCACTGAGGCGATCCTCAAAATCCCAGTCCCTGAGACGAAGAAGCAGTTGCAAGAGTTTCTAGGCACTGTGGGGTACTGTCCATTGTGGAATTTGGGATTTGCAAAAACAACGAAACCCCTATATGCAAGTACTGGGGAAAGGAAAAAGAACTTAAATGGACTGAAGTAGAACAACAAGCGTTTGGATCCTTTTAAAAGTCGCTCATATGGGCAACCTCTCTTGCCCTACTAGACATAGTAAAGCCCTTCCAATTGTCGATGTGAGGCCAGAGGCACAGCTAAAGAAGTGCTAACTGAGAACTTGCGGCCATGGAAGAGACCTGTGGCCTATCTTTCAAAGAAACTGGACTCTGTAGCTGCAGGATGGCTGAGCTGCATGCGAGCTGAGGCTGCCATGGCCATCCTAGTCATAGAAGCTAGGAAGCTTACACTGGGACAGGATATTGCTGTGGTAGGGGGACCTATGGTTGAACCACGCCTAACCAGTCCCCCGGACCGGTGGATCTCGAATGCCAGGACTATACCACAAATCCCCAAGGTAGTGGCTGTGACCATGCCATCTCCAGTGTTACAGCCACAACCTACATACTCAGAAAATGATCTAAAGATAAGCCAAGAGTTGGCCTGCCAACAAGACTGGGAGCATCCAGGGTGGCTGCTCCATCCTGATGGAAGAAGATTCATGCCAGAAGCTCTGGGAGAGATCTGATTCAAGGACTACATAAAGGTATGCATTTGGGATCCTCTCTAAACTGTCTCAGTTGCTTCTCAGGCACTTTTACATACCCAGGCTTGGACACTGGGTGGCAGATGTCACCCACCGTTGATTGCACTGTGCTCGGGTAAACAACCCCAGAAAGAAAAGGAGCAACTACAACCACGAGCTCGAGGTAGTAGTCCAGGAGAATTCTGGGAGGTGGACTTTATGGATATCAAACTTAGAAAGTATGGCTACCGATATTTGCTGGTGTTCGTAGACACCTGTTCTGGATGGGTGGAAGCCTTCCCAACAAAGAAGGAAACTGCTGCCACTGTGTGTAAATTATTAGTAACTAAAATTGTCCCTAGATTTGGCCTTCCCACCACCTTGGGGTCCAACAATGGCCCAACATTTATTGCTCAAATTACTAAAGTCTTAGCAATGCTTCTAAATATTAACTGGAAGCTCTTCAGGGCAAGTAGAAAAAATAAACAGAACCCTAAAGGAATTGTTCGTTAAGTTGCATTTAGGACCTGGCGAGAACTGGGTTGATCCTTACTTTTCCTTTTGCCCTACTTCAAGTCCGATGCGCTCCCTATGTGAATAGCATGACCCCATTTGAATTTATGTTTGGCAGACCTTCCCCAAATCCTCCCAAGATTGAAAGAAGTAGAAATAATGGAAGTCACTAATCGTTCCCTCATCGAGTGCCTGCAGGCTGTGCAACAGGTGAGAGACAAATCATCTGCTCTGACACCTTCATTTTGGGCCTAACCAAGGGAAAGGGAACAGGCAGCCAACAACGTGCAACCAGGAAACTGGACATGGGTAAAGAAGCACCAACCTGACACCTTAGAACCTAGGTGGACTGGCCCATACCAAGTGATACTTACAACACCAACTGCTGTTAAAATAGTGGGGAGGGGGCCGTGGATTCATCAGTCATAATTTAAAAAAAAAAAAGCCCTCCCTGAGCATATCCTGAAAAGATGGACACCGAGAAAGACGGAAAATCCCTCAAAATTAAGGCTTTACAGAACTTAATTGTTTTTCTCCGAGTATTTCTGACAGCACCCACTGTTTCCCCCAAGCACAAACACATCTGTGGACTGCTATTCTAACCTCCAGCAGACTCAGGTTTACACAGGCACCTCAGGGCCCCTCATGGGGCACAACCTACCTAGAAGCTGCTGGAGAGAAAGTCGCTCAGTGGGCTACGGGATCCTGCCTTTGGGATGATGTTCCCACTCAGAGAAGACAGTCCACACAGAAGACCACATGGCCAGCCCAAGATGAGACACGACGTCCCTCAAAGACCCATAGCCCTAGTAGGGACAACACTGGAGACACAGTGCGGGAACGGATCCCGCCACACCGAGGCATAGCACTAAGGGGGTGCAGCAGAAGAGTAAGGAGGTGGAGCAACAAGGTCCCCAGGGAATGCTAAAGGAGGACTTTGGGGGCAGGACTTGGTGCCCGCACAGACTGGACTGGAAAACACTGCTAAGGGCCAACAAACAGTCCGTGAACTAACTACGAGCTTTCCTTTTTTGAGAGTTGTGTTTTCTTTGATGGTCATTGGATTTTGGCTATTTTCTTTCTTTTGGTGCTTGCTTTCGCTCTGTCTTGTGTTTGTGCATGTTATTACCTCTATTGTATGTCTAAAAAGAGATGCTGGATGCACAATCTGCAGGAGAGAAAAAGGGGACCAACGCTTCGCGGGAGGGCCACGGGAAAGAGGGAGTTGGGGGGAAAGGGAGTGATGTCAAGAAACCCAGAGACAAGGGAACAACAAGTGGATGCAAATCCGTGGTGAGGGCGATGTAGGAATCCTGGTAGGGCGTGATCAAGGGTGAAGGAACCAAGAGGATTTACTGAAACCCAAATGAAGACTGAGCATGGCAGTGGGCACAAGAGGGAAATGAAAGGGAATAGCAGAGCGACCTAGGAAGCACGGGCCAGTTATAGAGGTCTAAAGAAAGACACGCACAGATGTAAATATATTTATCTGTGAGCATGGGGAAATACACCTATGTCCATATCTTTATAGGTGTCCTATTAAGGTAGCAGATGGCCTTTGGGCCTCCACTCAAGGACTCTCTCATTGCAAGAATACCTTGTTCTATTACATTGGCATTCTATGATGCTCACCTTCCCGACACGTTCCTTGAAGTCTAAGCGGTTGCATAAGCAAATGTGGTCAAGAAAGCTGATGGTGCCCTGCTATCAAAAGGTATGGCGTCTGAGGTCTTAAAGGCCTGAAGGGTAAGCAAGCGGCCATGTAGCTCAGAAACAACAGAGCCCACATGGAATAAGCATACCAGCCTGTGCGATCACGAGGTATCAAAGGGATCAGGCATCATCAGCACAAAAAAATCTCATTGCGAATGAGCAGGGAATGCTGGGTAGAGAGCCAAAGCCCATTCGCAGTACACTGGACATTCCCTTAAGTAAAGTCTTGGGGAAGAGACAAGCCTGCACAGGGTACTAGACAGCAACTGTGAAACACAACTTTCCTCTAGCTCCTCAATGCTTCCTCTCCCCTCACTATCAAGATCCCAATTATAACTTACAAATCTGACTAGACCAGAGAATGTACACTGGGACAGATAGGAACTAGAAACCCAGGGAATTCAAGGTGGATGAGCCCTTTAGGACCAGTGTTATGAATGGGGATGCTGGGAGGGTGGAGGGAGGGTAGGCTGGCACCAGGGAACCGATGACAAGGATCTACATAAAACCTCAAAAGAAAAGGGGGTGAAGGGGGACATCAGACAGTGCAAGATATGACAAAATAATAATTAGTAAATAATGAAGGATTGATGAGGAGGGGTAGTGAGAATGGGGGCGGGGGGATTGGGGAGCTGAGGCCAGGGGCTTGGGTGTAGAGAAGATATTTTGAGAATAATGAGGGCAATGAATGTACAAATGTGCCTTATATCAGTGATGTTTGCACGTATTGTGGTTATTGTTGTATGAGCCCCTATAAAAGGAGAGAAAAAAAAGACCCTGGCAGAGGGTTGATGCTAGGATGATCTCAGGCTGGATTAGACCAGCAAAAGCAGGTGCTGCAGTCGCCTCACCCTGTGTCTATTCCTGTGTGGGGCATGAAGCTTAGGGTCCACAGCCCCGGCAGCTGGACAGTGAGAGAGGCGGGGCTCTGAGGTCATTCCACAGGGGGAATGGCCCTCCGGTTCCTGCAGGGCCCACCCTCTTGTGTAGTCCTGCTGTCTGGGGCACCTCTTTCACGGAGCCCACACCAGGGCAGCTCTTCAACTCATGGGGGATTGGCAGGAAGCCTCTGCTCATGCACACACACCACCACCTAGCTGGAGGACCTCGGTGAACAAACCTTGAGGCAGACAACAAGCCCACTAACTGATCCTGTGAGAGATATAATCAGGATCCAGAAACCGGCAACTGGGAGCAAGGGGCAGCATACCTGGGTCCCAGCCCCTCCCACTGCCCTCTGCAAGGAGTGACATTCCAAAGCACAGTGTTTTCCAAAGGCACTGTCAGGACTTTGGAATGGGCAGCTCATTTGTGGTCATGGATACTATGTGATCCAGACATACTACCTCCTCTGATCCTGTCAGCCAAGACTAAACACCCTTCCAAGCAGAAAGCCATGCATCTGAACAGTATCCACCAGCCACTCACGTCCACTCCTGCTGCCTCCAAAGAGCTTCCCTGGGTTGGTCATATCTCTCTGGGAACAGATATCCCTCGGTCCTTGGTTCTGCGTGAGAAAGAATTCATGCCAAAGCCTGGTTTGTGATCCAAGGGAGGTTTAGGAGCGTTAGGGAGGTGTGGTGGGCAACCCTGGTCGATCCTAGTGGCTGAATTGAATATACTTGGCCTAGGTGGGTCGATGCAGGTGCAGCGCCCACCCAGGTGGACCTGCCCTTCCTGGCCGGAAACCTGGACCTCTGAGCACGCACAGTGTGCCACTCCTTCCTGGGCCGCTAACTGGGCCATCTGAGCATGTGTAATGGACACCCCAGTTCCTATGCTAGCTACCTAACATTTCCATCCTGAAGAGATGTGGACCCAAATCTTTGGGGTACTGGGCGACGACATCTCTAGCTACTTCCTGCTGGCAAAAAGGGCGAAGTGGGGCTTTGGGTCCACACCCTTCCTGCTCTGCTGGGAGGGGTTGTCCATTCAGCGCTAGATTGGATAAGGTTGAAGTGGTCCAGGAGATGGTGGTCCTGGAGTTGGCACAATTGGATTAGGGGCTTTGGTAACTTGAGAACTTCTGGAAAAACCAACAAACGCACAAAAGGGTGAACAGTTTAACTGAGACAAGGCTAGGATTGTGAGGTGGGAGTCCCTTGAAAGTAGGTGAGTATCACAGGAAGTAAGTAAAAAGTCTTAGGATTACCAGGCGTGTGTGTTTGTTCATTCTAAGTACCGGCACAGGGGTAAAAGCATTCACAATTTCCCCTAGCGGGGCCCAGGGTTTGGGCACTACTGGGTGCAGTGGGATCACCGCTTCACTTATGAACCTAAGGCATTGGCCCCTCTGATAAGAACCATCCTTCTTTTTAACCCTATAACGCCTCACTTTTAAATTTTTGGGCAAAAAAAATTTCGTTTTGATTCATTACTTTCATAGTTATCAATATATATACATTTATATTCATTTGATTAAATGTTAGGGAAAGGTCATGCTCGGTGTTATAGGGTTAAATTGTAATTTTGGGATGCTACAGGCGGATTCAACAGGGATCAAAAGTAGAGTAACTGCCTGTGTCATTTTTAATTTTCTCGGGTTCCATTTGAGTAAAAGGCTTGTAAGTTACCCGGGGACCAAGTGCCCCTGGTGCCTCTACTAGGGGTAGAATGTTCAGGGAGGGTTCAGGGGTGGGACAATAGTGACCTGAAGTCCAGGATCCCTTAGGGCAGGAGTCCTCAAATTGTTTACACAGGGGGCCAGTTCATTGTCTCTCCGACCATTGGAGGGCCAGACTATGGTTTTCAAAAAACCTATGGACAAATTCCTATGCACACTGCACGAGTCGGCTGCTAAGCAGGACAGGCAGTGGCAGCAAAAACACCCCGAGGGTGGGATAAATGGCATCGCGCCACATGTGCCCCATGGACCACAGTTTGAGGACGCCAGCCTTAGGGGTTCCTGGGTGCACTGGGGATGAAGGTCTCCTACTGCTCCTCGAGAGGAGAAATGCTCCAAGTTCTGGCATCTCCGCCCACTTTCCCGGCACTCTACCGAACTGTTCCCGGTGAATCACGGTTGGAAGGGAAAGCGTACCCTTCTCTGCCCACCATTCTCCTTTCTCAAAACGATACTGTGGCCAAATAGAGTTGCAAAGTGAATCTATCAGCTTTTGTTTGCCCAGCCTCTCTGTATCAACTCTATCCCAATTGGACACGATTCATGCAAGGGGGCAATTCCTGAGCATCAAGCTGCTAAGTCCCATCTAGAAAGCACAAAACAAGGAGGCGATTGACAGCTTGCTGCCTCCAGGTCAATAACCCCCACTTGAGAGCACACCCCTGGGTTGCCCTGAATCTCATGCCTCAGCCCGAGGGAAGGGGTCAAGGACTAGTCGCCGAGGGCGACCTTTGGGTCCAACCATTTTTCTGGACAACAGGCTAGGAGGACCACTGCTTGGGATGGCCCCAAGGCCCTCCAAGACGCCTGCTGGCGGGGCTGATGCTCAAATCTCTCAAGGGAAGGGACACGTGGCAGCTCAGGGAACCTTAAGGGAAATTGGAATTTCTGGCTGGAACATCATGGCAGAGGAGCTGTGTATTAAGTAAGAGCTGTCCCCAAAAGTGCCTGAAGCAGCATCGCTGAAAGCCTAAATAACAGTGACTCCGCCTAGGCTTCCGAACGCCATTGGCCTAAGCCTGGGCCACGGAAAAGCAGCCTGTAAGAAGGAACAAACCAAATCTGGAAGAACACTAGCCCTATAACGCCTCAAGTTTTAAATTTTGGAAATATATTTTTTGGTTTTTATTATTTACTTTCATAGTTATCAATATATATGACATTCAAAATATATTTTAAAAGCATAAAATTTTCAGTGTTTTTGAAATGTGACCAAATTGTCACATTTATAATTTGGGTACCAGATACGTTTTCATTAAGAATTATGACAATTTTGTGCTTGGCGTTATAGGGCTAGAGCAGCTTGTTTGAAAAACCAGGAGAAAGGCAAAGGGAATGGAGGGGAAAAGGGAAACTTTGGGCTCCCGGGACCAGGCAGGGCTAACTCCCAGGCCTCTTCACCCAGCTCCCTAGGCAGCGCCCTTCCACATGTGGACTGGTGGGTGCCATCTTGGCCATGGTCACAGATCTTGTTACCTCTCGGCTACAATGGCGACTGTGTAGGATCTCTGGGAAAAGCTGAAACAGCTTTGACAAGAGTGAAGCCATTTGGGGCTGACAGAAGCCACCATGAAAAGAAAATAAAGTAGCTAGGAAGTGTATATGAACTAGCTGATATTGGGGAGGTAGGCTGTGCAGACGTCGCCCAAGGGAATGTCATGAAGGAAATGGGTGTTCAGAAGGCTTGCGAGAACGACCAGAGCAGTTTTGGTTCAACTAAGAATGGCTAACCCTAATACCCCGCTTCTCACTCGCCTAGTCCTGAGGAAGTATCCATGTACCTACTATACAAAACAGTGACATTGGAAAAATCAGTGCCTTGAAAAGCCCAGGAGAGGCGGACGAGCCACCACTAGAGAGAACGGGCCTAGTCCTCGCCTAGAAAAATCGAAGCTACAGACAATAATGCTCGAAGCTGAATAAAGGTGTCCAGGCTCTGTTTCACTTGACCCCAAAGAGCCCATGCTCACTCTCCATGTAGGGAGCCAGCCAGTAAATTTCTAGGTGGACAAAGGGGTCACCTTCTTGGTTTCAGAAAAGACTACAGGTGCCTTGTCAAAAGGAAAGGCTTTCATTACAGGGGCCCCAGGGCAGACCCAAGCACACCCATGGACAACGGCTAGAATAACAGATTTAGCACAAGAGACAGTTACACGCTCACCCTGGTAATGCCTCAATGCCCCTTTCCCCTAATTGATCGTGACTTATTATGAAAAGTGGCAGCCATAATTACTTTCTCATCTGCTACAACCACCTTAACCCTTGAACTTGAAAAGCCAAAAGTTTTGCTCACCACTCCAATGTCAGAGTGATATGTGTTTTATCAAGGAGCAGAAGAGACCTCCTCAAAGGAACTTCTTGATAAATCACTAAAAGATATTCCTTTTGTTTGGGCAGAGAACAACCTGCCAGACCTTTCTGAACTTCAGGTGCCTGGGGTCGTACAACTTCTGAGCTCAGCTACACTGGCACTGAGGCGATCCTCAAAATCCCAGTCCCTGAGACGAAGAAGCAGTTGCAAGAGTTTCTAGGCACTGTGGGGTACTGTCCATTGTGGAATTTGGGATTTGCAAAAACAACGAAACCCCTATATGCAAGTACTGGGGAAAGGAAAAAGAACTTAAATGGACTGAAGTAGAACAACAAGCGTTTGGATCCTTTTAAAAGTCGCTCATATGGGCAACCTCTCTTGCCCTACTAGACATAGTAAAGCCCTTCCAATTGTCGATGTGAGGCCAGAGGCACAGCTAAAGAAGTGCTAACTGAGAACTTGCGGCCATGGAAGAGACCTGTGGCCTATCTTTCAAAGAAACTGGACTCTGTAGCTGCAGGATGGCTGAGCTGCATGCGAGCTGAGGCTGCCATGGCCATCCTAGTCATAGAAGCTAGGAAGCTTACACTGGGACAGGATATTGCTGTGGTAGGGGGACCTATGGTTGAACCACGCCTAACCAGTCCCCCGGACCAGTGGATCTCGAATGCCAGGACTATACCACAAATCCCCAAGGTAGTGGCTGTGACCATGCCATCTCCAGTGTTACAGCCACAACCTACATACTCAGAAAATGATCTAAAGATAAGCCAAGAGTTGGCCTGCCAACAAGACTGGGAGCATCCAGGGTGGCTGCTCCATCCTGATGGAAGAAGATTCATGCCAGAAGCTCTGGGAGAGATCTGATTCAAGGACTACATAAAGGTATGCATTTGGGATCCTCTCTAAACTGTCTCAGTTGCTTCTCAGGCACTTTTACATACCCAGGCTTGGACACTGGGTGGCAGATGTCACCCACCGTTGATTGCACTGTGCTCGGGTAAACAACCCCAGAAAGAAAAGGAGCAACTACAACCACGAGCTCGAGGTAGTAGTCCAGGAGAATTCTGGGAGGTGGACTTTATGGATATCAAACTTAGAAAGTATGGCTACCGATATTTGCTGGTGTTCGTAGACACCTGTTCTGGATGGGTGGAAGCCTTCCCAACAAAGAAGGAAACTGCTGCCACTGTGTGTAAATTATTAGTAACTAAAATTGTCCCTAGATTTGGCCTTCCCACCACCTTGGGGTCCAACAATGGCCCAACATTTATTGCTCAAATTACTAAAGTCTTAGCAATGCTTCTAAATATTAACTGGAAGCTCTTCAGGGCAAGTAGAAAAAATAAACAGAACCCTAAAGGAATTGTTCGTTAAGTTGCATTTAGGACCTGGCGAGAACTGGGTTGATCCTTACTTTTCCTTTTGCCCTACTTCAAGTCCGATGCGCTCCCTATGTGAATAGCATGACCCCATTTGAATTTATGTTTGGCAGACCTTCCCCAAATCCTCCCAAGATTGAAAGAAGTAGAAATAATGGAAGTCACTAATCGTTCCCTCATCGAGTGCCTGCAGGCTGTGCAACAGGTGAGAGACAAATCATCTGCTCTGACACCTTCATTTTGGGCCTAACCAAGGGAAAGGGAACAGGCAGCCAACAACGTGCAACCAGGAAACTGGACATGGGTAAAGAAGCACCAACCTGACACCTTAGAACCTAGGTGGACTGGCCCATACCAAGTGATACTTACAACACCAACTGCTGTTAAAATAGTGGGGAGGGGGCCGTGGATTCATCAGTCATAATTTAAAAAAAAAAAGCCCTCCCTGAGCATATCCTGAAAAGATGGACACCGAGAAAGACGGAAAATCCCTCAAAATTAAGGCTTTACAGAACTTAATTGTTTTTCTCCGAGTATTTCTGACAGCACCCACTGTTTCCCCCAAGCACAAACACATCTGTGGACTGCTATTCTAACCTCCAGCAGACTCAGGTTTACACAGGCACCTCAGGGCCCCTCATGGGGCACAACCTACCTAGAAGCTGCTGGAGAGAAAGTCGCTCAGTGGGCTACGGGATCCTGCCTTTGGGATGATGTTCCCACTCAGAGAAGACAGTCCACACAGAAGACCACATGGCCAGCCCAAGATGAGACACGACGTCCCTCAAAGACCCATAGCCCTAGTAGGGACAACACTGGAGACACAGTGCGGGAACGGATCCCGCCACACCGAGGCATAGCACTAAGGGGGTGCAGCAGAAGAGTAAGGAGGTGGAGCAACAAGGTCCCCAGGGAATGCTAAAGGAGGACTTTGGGGGCAGGACTTGGTGCCCGCACAGACTGGACTGGAAAACACTGCTAAGGGCCAACAAACAGTCGGTGAACTAACTACGAGCTTTCCTTTTTTGAGAGTTGTGTTTTCTTTGATGGTCATTGGATTTTGGCTATTTTCTTTCTTTTGGTGCTTGCTTTCG
Organism: Tenrec ecaudatus; assembly: GCF_050624435.1. NCBI lineage: Eukaryota > Metazoa > Chordata > Mammalia > Afrosoricida > Tenrecidae > Tenrec > Tenrec ecaudatus. Next base: position 34,058 of record NW_027459079.1, on the reverse strand, counting down.
CTCTGTCTTGTGTTTGTGCATGTTATTACCTCTATTGTATGTCTAAAAAGAGATGCTGGATGCACAATCTGCAGGAGAGAAAAAGGGGACCAACGCTTCGCGGGAGGGCCACGGGAAAGAGGGAGTTGGGGGGAAAGGGAGTGATGTCAAGAAACCCAGAGACAAGGGAACAACAAGTGGATGCAAATCCGTGGTGAGGGCGATGTAGGAATCCTGGTAGGGCGTGATCAAGGGTGAAGGAACCAAGAGGATTTACTGAAACCCAAATGAAGACTGAGCATGGCAGTGGGCACAAGAGGGAAATGAAAGGGAATAGCAGAGCGACCTAGGAAGCACGGGCCAGTTATAGAGGTCTAAAGAAAGACACGCACAGATGTAAATATATTTATCTGTGAGCATGGGGAAATACACCTATGTCCATATCTTTATAGGTGTCCTATTAAGGTAGCAGATGGCCTTTGGGCCTCCACTCAAGGACTCTCTCATTGCAAGAATACCTTGTTCTATTACATTGGCATTCTATGATGCTCACCTTCCCGACACGTTCCTTGAAGTCTAAGCGGTTGCATAAGCAAATGTGGTCAAGAAAGCTGATGGTGCCCTGCTATCAAAAGGTATGGCGTCTGAGGTCTTAAAGGCCTGAAGGGTAAGCAAGCGGCCATGTAGCTCAGAAACAACAGAGCCCACATGGAATAAGCATACCAGCCTGTGCGATCACGAGGTATCAAAGGGATCAGGCATCATCAGCACAAAAAAATCTCATTGCGAATGAGCAGGGAATGCTGGGTAGAGAGCCAAAGCCCATTCGCAGTACACTGGACATTCCCTTAAGTAAAGTCTTGGGGAAGAGACAAGCCTGCACAGGGTACTAGACAGCAACTGTGAAACACAACTTTCCTCTAGCTCCTCAATGCTTCCTCTCCCCTCACTATCAAGATCCCAATTATAACTTACAAATCTGACTAGACCAGAGAATGTACACTGGGACAGATAGGAACTAGAAACCCAGGGAATTCAAGGTGGATGAGCCCTTTAGGACCAGTGTTATGAATGGGGATGCTGGGAGGGTGGAGGGAGGGTAGGCTGGCACCAGGGAACCGATGACAAGGATCTACATAAAACCTCAAAAGAAAAGGGGGTGAAGGGGGACATCAGACAGTGCAAGATATGACAAAATAATAATTAGTAAATAATGAAGGATTGATGAGGAGGGGTAGTGAGAATGGGGGCGGGGGGATTGGGGAGCTGAGGCCAGGGGCTTGGGTGTAGAGAAGATATTTTGAGAATAATGAGGGCAATGAATGTACAAATGTGCCTTATATCAGTGATGTTTGCACGTATTGTGGTTATTGTTGTATGAGCCCCTATAAAAGGAGAGAAAAAAAAGACCCTGGCAGAGGGTTGATGCTAGGATGATCTCAGGCTGGATTAGACCAGCAAAAGCAGGTGCTGCAGTCGCCTCACCCTGTGTCTATTCCTGTGTGGGGCATGAAGCTTAGGGTCCACAGCCCCGGCAGCTGGACAGTGAGAGAGGCGGGGCTCTGAGGTCATTCCACAGGGGGAATGGCCCTCCGGTTCCTGCAGGGCCCACCCTCTTGTGTAGTCCTGCTGTCTGGGGCACCTCTTTCACGGAGCCCACACCAGGGCAGCTCTTCAACTCATGGGGGATTGGCAGGAAGCCTCTGCTCATGCACACACACCACCACCTAGCTGGAGGACCTCGGTGAACAAACCTTGAGGCAGACAACAAGCCCACTAACTGATCCTGTGAGAGATATAATCAGGATCCAGAAACCGGCAACTGGGAGCAAGGGGCAGCATACCTGGGTCCCAGCCCCTCCCACTGCCCTCTGCAAGGAGTGACATTCCAAAGCACAGTGTTTTCCAAAGGCACTGTCAGGACTTTGGAATGGGCAGCTCATTTGTGGTCATGGATACTATGTGATCCAGACATACTACCTCCTCTGATCCTGTCAGCCAAGACTAAACACCCTTCCAAGCAGAAAGCCATGCATCTGAACAGTATCCACCAGCCACTCACGTCCACTCCTGCTGCCTCCAAAGAGCTTCCCTGGGTTGGTCATATCTCTCTGGGAACAGATATCCCTCGGTCCTTGGTTCTGCGTGAGAAAGAATTCATGCCAAAGCCTGGTTTGTGATCCAAGGGAGGTTTAGGAGCGTTAGGGAGGTGTGGTGGGCAACCCTGGTCGATCCTAGTGGCTGAATTGAATATACTTGGCCTAGGTGGGTCGATGCAGGTGCAGCGCCCACCCAGGTGGACCTGCCCTTCCTGGCCGGAAACCTGGACCTCTGAGCACGCACAGTGTGCCACTCCTTCCTGGGCCGCTAACTGGGCCATCTGAGCATGTGTAATGGACACCCCAGTTCCTATGCTAGCTACCTAACATTTCCATCCTGAAGAGATGTGGACCCAAATCTTTGGGGTACTGGGCGACGACATCTCTAGCTACTTCCTGCTGGCAAAAAGGGCGAAGTGGGGCTTTGGGTCCACACCCTTCCTGCTCTGCTGGGAGGGGTTGTCCATTCAGCGCTAGATTGGATAAGGTTGAAGTGGTCCAGGAGATGGTGGTCCTGGAGTTGGCACAATTGGATTAGGGGCTTTGGTAACTTGAGAACTTCTGGAAAAACCAACAAACGCACAAAAGGGTGAACAGTTTAACTGAGACAAGGCTAGGATTGTGAGGTGGGAGTCCCTTGAAAGTAGGTGAGTATCACAGGAAGTAAGTAAAAAGTCTTAGGATTACCAGGCGTGTGTGTTTGTTCATTCTAAGTACCGGCACAGGGGTAAAAGCATTCACAATTTCCCCTAGCGGGGCCCAGGGTTTGGGCACTACTGGGTGCAGTGGGATCACCGCTTCACTTATGAACCTAAGGCATTGGCCCCTCTGATAAGAACCATCCTTCTTTTTAACCCTATAACGCCTCACTTTTAAATTTTTGGGCAAAAAAAATTTCGTTTTGATTCATTACTTTCATAGTTATCAATATATATACATTTATATTCATTTGATTAAATGTTAGGGAAAGGTCATGCTCGGTGTTATAGGGTTAAATTGTAATTTTGGGATGCTACAGGCGGATTCAACAGGGATCAAAAGTAGAGTAACTGCCTGTGTCATTTTTAATTTTCTCGGGTTCCATTTGAGTAAAAGGCTTGTAAGTTACCCGGGGACCAAGTGCCCCTGGTGCCTCTACTAGGGGTAGAATGTTCAGGGAGGGTTCAGGGGTGGGACAATAGTGACCTGAAGTCCAGGATCCCTTAGGGCAGGAGTCCTCAAATTGTTTACACAGGGGGCCAGTTCATTGTCTCTCCGACCATTGGAGGGCCAGACTATGGTTTTCAAAAAACCTATGGACAAATTCCTATGCACACTGCACGAGTCGGCTGCTAAGCAGGACAGGCAGTGGCAGCAAAAACACCCCGAGGGTGGGATAAATGGCATCGCGCCACATGTGCCCCATGGACCACAGTTTGAGGACGCCAGCCTTAGGGGTTCCTGGGTGCACTGGGGATGAAGGTCTCCTACTGCTCCTCGAGAGGAGAAATGCTCCAAGTTCTGGCATCTCCGCCCACTTTCCCGGCACTCTACCGAACTGTTCCCGGTGAATCACGGTTGGAAGGGAAAGCGTACCCTTCTCTGCCCACCATTCTCCTTTCTCAAAACGATACTGTGGCCAAATAGAGTTGCAAAGTGAATCTATCAGCTTTTGTTTGCCCAGCCTCTCTGTATCAACTCTATCCCAATTGGACACGATTCATGCAAGGGGGCAATTCCTGAGCATCAAGCTGCTATGTCCCATCTAGAAAGCACAAAACAAGGAGGCGATTGACAGCTTGCTGCCTCCAGGTCAATAACCCCCACTTGAGAGCACACCCCTGGGTTGCCCTGAATCTCATGCCTCAGCCCGAGGGAAGGGGTCAAGGACTAGTCGCCGAGGGCGACCTTTGGGTCCAACCATTTTTCTGGACAACAGGCTAGGAGGACCACTGCTTGGGATGGCCCCAAGGCCCTCCAAGACGCCTGCTGGCGGGGCTGATGCTCAAATCTCTCAAGGGAAGGGACACGTGGCAGCTCAGGGAACCTTAAGGGAAATTGGAATTTCTGGCTGGAACATCATGGCAGAGGAGCTGTGTATTAAGTAAGAGCTGTCCCCAAAAGTGCCTGAAGCAGCATCGCTGAAAGCCTAAATAACAGTGACTCCGCCTAGGCTTCCGAACGCCATTGGCCTAAGCCTGGGCCACGGAAAAGCAGCCTGTAAGAAGGAACAAACCAAATCTGGAAGAACACTAGCCCTATAACGCCTCAAGTTTTAAATTTTGGAAATATATTTTTTGGTTTTTATTATTTACTTTCATAGTTATCAATATATATGACATTCAAAATATATTTTAAAAGCATAAAATTTTCAGTGTTTTTGAAATGTGACCAAATTGTCACATTTATAATTTGGGTACCAGATACGTTTTCATTAAGAATTATGACAATTTTGTGCTTGGCGTTATAGGGCTAGAGCAGCTTGTTTGAAAAACCAGGAGAAAGGCAAAGGGAATGGAGGGGAAAAGGGAAACTTTGGGCTCCCGGGACCAGGCAGGGCTAACTCCCAGGCCTCTTCACCCAGCTCCCTAGGCAGCGCCCTTCCACATGTGGACTGGTGGGTGCCATCTTGGCCATGGTCACAGATCTTGTTACCTCTCGGCTACAATGGCGACTGTGTAGGATCTCTGGGAAAAGCTGAAACAGCTTTGACAAGAGTGAAGCCATTTGGGGCTGACAGAAGCCACCATGAAAAGAAAATAAAGTAGCTAGGAAGTGTATATGAACTAGCTGATATTGGGGAGGTAGGCTGTGCAGACGTCGCCCAAGGGAATGTCATGAAGGAAATGGGTGTTCAGAAGGCTTGCGAGAACGACCAGAGCAGTTTTGGTTCAACTAAGAATGGCTAACCCTAATACCCCGCTTCTCACTCGCCTAGTCCTGAGGAAGTATCCATGTACCTACTATACAAAACAGTGACATTGGAAAAATCAGTGCCTTGAAAAGCCCAGGAGAGGCGGACGAGCCACCACTAGAGAGAACGGGCCTAGTCCTCGCCTAGAAAAATCGAAGCTACAGACAATAATGCTCGAAGCTGAATAAAGGTGTCCAGGCTCTGTTTCACTTGACCCCAAAGAGCCCATGCTCACTCTCCATGTAGGGAGCCAGCCAGTAAATTTCTAGGTGGACAAAGGGGTCACCTTCTTGGTTTCAGAAAAGACTACAGGTGCCTTGTCAAAAGGAAAGGCTTTCATTACAGGGGCCCCAGGGCAGACCCAAGCACACCCATGGACAACGGCTAGAATAACAGATTTAGCACAAGAGACAGTTACACGCTCACCCTGGTAATGCCTCAATGCCCCTTTCCCCTAATTGATCGTGATTTATTATGAAAAGTGGCAGCCATAATTACTTTCTCATCTGCTACAACCACCTTAACCCTTGAACTTGAAAAGCCAAAAGTTTTGCTCACCACTCCAATGTCAGAGTGATATGTGTTTTATCAAGGAGCAGAAGAGACCTCCTCAAAGGAACTTCTTGATAAATCACTAAAAGATATTCCTTTTGTTTGGGCAGAGAACAACCTGCCAGACCTTTCTGAACTTCAGGTGCCTGGGGTCGTACAACTTCTGAGCTCAGCTACACTGGCACTGAGGCGATCCTCAAAATCCCAGTCCCTGAGACGAAGAAGCAGTTGCAAGAGTTTCTAGGCACTGTGGGGTACTGTCCATTGTGGAATTTGGGATTTGCAAAAACAACGAAACCCCTATATGCAAGTACTGGGGAAAGGAAAAAGAACTTAAATGGACTGAAGTAGAACAACAAGCGTTTGGATCCTTTTAAAAGTCGCTCATATGGGCAACCTCTCTTGCCCTACTAGACATAGTAAAGCCCTTCCAATTGTCGATGTGAGGCCAGAGGCACAGCTAAAGAAGTGCTAACTGAGAACTTGCGGCCATGGAAGAGACCTGTGGCCTATCTTTCAAAGAAACTGGACTCTGTAGCTGCAGGATGGCTGAGCTGCATGCGAGCTGAGGCTGCCATGGCCATCCTAGTCATAGAAGCTAGGAAGCTTACACTGGGACAGGATATTGCTGTGGTAGGGGGACCTATGGTTGAACCACGCCTAACCAGTCCCCCGGACCGGTGGATCTCGAATGCCAGGACTATACCACAAATCCCCAAGGTAGTGGCTGTGACCATGCCATCTCCAGTGTTACAGCCACAACCTACATACTCAGAAAATGATCTAAAGATAAGCCAAGAGTTGGCCTGCCAACAAGACTGGGAGCATCCAGGGTGGCTGCTCCATCCTGATGGAAGAAGATTCATGCCAGAAGCTCTGGGAGAGATCTGATTCAAGGACTACATAAAGGTATGCATTTGGGATCCTCTCTAAACTGTCTCAGTTGCTTCTCAGGCACTTTTACATACCCAGGCTTGGACACTGGGTGGCAGATGTCACCCACCGTTGATTGCACTGTGCTCGGGTAAACAACCCCAGAAAGAAAAGGAGCAACTACAACCACGAGCTCGAGGTAGTAGTCCAGGAGAATTCTGGGAGGTGGACTTTATGGATATCAAACTTAGAAAGTATGGCTACCGATATTTGCTGGTGTTCGTAGACACCTGTTCTGGATGGGTGGAAGCCTTCCCAACAAAGAAGGAAACTGCTGCCACTGTGTGTAAATTATTAGTAACTAAAATTGTCCCTAGATTTGGCCTTCCCACCACCTTGGGGTCCAACAATGGCCCAACATTTATTGCTCAAATTACTAAAGTCTTAGCAATGCTTCTAAATATTAACTGGAAGCTCTTCAGGGCAAGTAGAAAAAATAAACAGAACCCTAAAGGAATTGTTCGTTAAGTTGCATTTAGGACCTGGCGAGAACTGGGTTGATCCTTACTTTTCCTTTTGCCCTACTTCAAGTCCGATGCGCTCCCTATGTGAATAGCATGACCCCATTTGAATTTATGTTTGGCAGACCTTCCCCAAATCCTCCCAAGATTGAAAGAAGTAGAAATAATGGAAGTCACTAATCGTTCCCTCATCGAGTGCCTGCAGGCTGTGCAACAGGTGAGAGACAAATCATCTGCTCTGACACCTTCATTTTGGGCCTAACCAAGGGAAAGGGAACAGGCAGCCAACAACGTGCAACCAGGAAACTGGACATGGGTAAAGAAGCACCAACCTGACACCTTAGAACCTAGGTGGACTGGCCCATACCAAGTGATACTTACAACACCAACTGCTGTTAAAATAGTGGGGAGGGGGCCGTGGATTCATCAGTCATAATTTAAAAAAAAAAAGCCCTCCCTGAGCATATCCTGAAAAGATGGACACCGAGAAAGACGGAAAATCCCTCAAAATTAAGGCTTTACAGAACTTAATTGTTTTTCTCCGAGTATTTCTGACAGCACCCACTGTTTCCCCCAAGCACAAACACATCTGTGGACTGCTATTCTAACCTCCAGCAGACTCAGGTTTACACAGGCACCTCAGGGCCCCTCATGGGGCACAACCTACCTAGAAGCTGCTGGAGAGAAAGTCGCTCAGTGGGCTACGGGATCCTGCCTTTGGGATGATGTTCCCACTCAGAGAAGACAGTCCACACAGAAGACCACATGGCCAGCCCAAGATGAGACACGACGTCCCTCAAAGACCCATAGCCCTAGTAGGGACAACACTGGAGACACAGTGCGGGAACGGATCCCGCCACACCGAGGCATAGCACTAAGGGGGTGCAGCAGAAGAGTAAGGAGGTGGAGCAACAAGGTCCCCAGGGAATGCTAAAGGAGGACTTTGGGGGCAGGACTTGGTGCCCGCACAGACTGGACTGGAAAACACTGCTAAGGGCCAACAAACAGTCCGTGAACTAACTACGAGCTTTCCTTTTTTGAGAGTTGTGTTTTCTTTGATGGTCATTGGATTTTGGCTATTTTCTTTCTTTTGGTGCTTGCTTTCGCTCTGTCTTGTGTTTGTGCATGTTATTACCTCTATTGTATGTCTAAAAAGAGATGCTGGATGCACAATCTGCAGGAGAGAAAAAGGGGACCAACGCTTCGCGGGAGGGCCACGGGAAAGAGGGAGTTGGGGGGAAAGGGAGTGATGTCAAGAAACCCAGAGACAAGGGAACAACAAGTGGATGCAAATCCGTGGTGAGGGCGATGTAGGAATCCTGGTAGGGCGTGATCAAGGGTGAAGGAACCAAGAGGATTTACTGAAACCCAAATGAAGACTGAGCATGGCAGTGGGCACAAGAGGGAAATGAAAGGGAATAGCAGAGCGACCTAGGAAGCACGGGCCAGTTATAGAGGTCTAAAGAAAGACACGCACAGATGTAAATATATTTATCTGTGAGCATGGGGAAATACACCTATGTCCATATCTTTATAGGTGTCCTATTAAGGTAGCAGATGGCCTTTGGGCCTCCACTCAAGGACTCTCTCATTGCAAGAATACCTTGTTCTATTACATTGGCATTCTATGATGCTCACCTTCCCGACACGTTCCTTGAAGTCTAAGCGGTTGCATAAGCAAATGTGGTCAAGAAAGCTGATGGTGCCCTGCTATCAAAAGGTATGGCGTCTGAGGTCTTAAAGGCCTGAAGGGTAAGCAAGCGGCCATGTAGCTCAGAAACAACAGAGCCCACATGGAATAAGCATACCAGCCTGTGCGATCACGAGGTATCAAAGGGATCAGGCATCATCAGCACAAAAAAATCTCATTGCGAATGAGCAGGGAATGCTGGGTAGAGAGCCAAAGCCCATTCGCAGTACACTGGACATTCCCTTAAGTAAAGTCTTGGGGAAGAGACAAGCCTGCACAGGGTACTAGACAGCAACTGTGAAACACAACTTTCCTCTAGCTCCTCAATGCTTCCTCTCCCCTCACTATCAAGATCCCAATTATAACTTACAAATCTGACTAGACCAGAGAATGTACACTGGGACAGATAGGAACTAGAAACCCAGGGAATTCAAGGTGGATGAGCCCTTTAGGACCAGTGTTATGAATGGGGATGCTGGGAGGGTGGAGGGAGGGTAGGCTGGCACCAGGGAACCGATGACAAGGATCTACATAAAACCTCAAAAGAAAAGGGGGTGAAGGGGGACATCAGACAGTGCAAGATATGACAAAATAATAATTAGTAAATAATGAAGGATTGATGAGGAGGGGTAGTGAGAATGGGGGCGGGGGGATTGGGGAGCTGAGGCCAGGGGCTTGGGTGTAGAGAAGATATTTTGAGAATAATGAGGGCAATGAATGTACAAATGTGCCTTATATCAGTGATGTTTGCACGTATTGTGGTTATTGTTGTATGAGCCCCTATAAAAGGAGAGAAAAAAAAGACCCTGGCAGAGGGTTGATGCTAGGATGATCTCAGGCTGGATTAGACCAGCAAAAGCAGGTGCTGCAGTCGCCTCACCCTGTGTCTATTCCTGTGTGGGGCATGAAGCTTAGGGTCCACAGCCCCGGCAGCTGGACAGTGAGAGAGGCGGGGCTCTGAGGTCATTCCACAGGGGGAATGGCCCTCCGGTTCCTGCAGGGCCCACCCTCTTGTGTAGTCCTGCTGTCTGGGGCACCTCTTTCACGGAGCCCACACCAGGGCAGCTCTTCAACTCATGGGGGATTGGCAGGAAGCCTCTGCTCATGCACACACACCACCACCTAGCTGGAGGACCTCGGTGAACAAACCTTGAGGCAGACAACAAGCCCACTAACTGATCCTGTGAGAGATATAATCAGGATCCAGAAACCGGCAACTGGGAGCAAGGGGCAGCATACCTGGGTCCCAGCCCCTCCCACTGCCCTCTGCAAGGAGTGACATTCCAAAGCACAGTGTTTTCCAAAGGCACTGTCAGGACTTTGGAATGGGCAGCTCATTTGTGGTCATGGATACTATGTGATCCAGACATACTACCTCCTCTGATCCTGTCAGCCAAGACTAAACACCCTTCCAAGCAGAAAGCCATGCATCTGAACAGTATCCACCAGCCACTCACGTCCACTCCTGCTGCCTCCAAAGAGCTTCCCTGGGTTGGTCATATCTCTCTGGGAACAGATATCCCTCGGTCCTTGGTTCTGCGTGAGAAAGAATTCATGCCAAAGCCTGGTTTGTGATCCAAGGGAGGTTTAGGAGCGTTAGGGAGGTGTGGTGGGCAACCCTGGTCGATCCTAGTGGCTGAATTGAATATACTTGGCCTAGGTGGGTCGATGCAGGTGCAGCGCCCACCCAGGTGGACCTGCCCTTCCTGGCCGGAAACCTGGACCTCTGAGCACGCACAGTGTGCCACTCCTTCCTGGGCCGCTAACTGGGCCATCTGAGCATGTGTAATGGACACCCCAGTTCCTATGCTAGCTACCTAACATTTCCATCCTGAAGAGATGTGGACCCAAATCTTTGGGGTACTGGGCGACGACATCTCTAGCTACTTCCTGCTGGCAAAAAGGGCGAAGTGGGGCTTTGGGTCCACACCCTTCCTGCTCTGCTGGGAGGGGTTGTCCATTCAGCGCTAGATTGGATAAGGTTGAAGTGGTCCAGGAGATGGTGGTCCTGGAGTTGGCACAATTGGATTAGGGGCTTTGGTAACTTGAGAACTTCTGGAAAAACCAACAAACGCACAAAAGGGTGAACAGTTTAACTGAGACAAGGCTAGGATTGTGAGGTGGGAGTCCCTTGAAAGTAGGTGAGTATCACAGGAAGTAAGTAAAAAGTCTTAGGATTACCAGGCGTGTGTGTTTGTTCATTCTAAGTACCGGCACAGGGGTAAAAGCATTCACAATTTCCCCTAGCGGGGCCCAGGGTTTGGGCACTACTGGGTGCAGTGGGATCACCGCTTCACTTATGAACCTAAGGCATTGGCCCCTCTGATAAGAACCATCCTTCTTTTTAACCCTATAACGCCTCACTTTTAAATTTTTGGGCAAAAAAAATTTCGTTTTGATTCATTACTTTCATAGTTATCAATATATATACATTTATATTCATTTGATTAAATGTTAGGGAAAGGTCATGCTCGGTGTTATAGGGTTAAATTGTAATTTTGGGATGCTACAGGCGGATTCAACAGGGATCAAAAGTAGAGTAACTGCCTGTGTCATTTTTAATTTTCTCGGGTTCCATTTGAGTAAAAGGCTTGTAAGTTACCCGGGGACCAAGTGCCCCTGGTGCCTCTACTAGGGGTAGAATGTTCAGGGAGGGTTCAGGGGTGGGACAATAGTGACCTGAAGTCCAGGATCCCTTAGGGCAGGAGTCCTCAAATTGTTTACACAGGGGGCCAGTTCATTGTCTCTCCGACCATTGGAGGGCCAGACTATGGTTTTCAAAAAACCTATGGACAAATTCCTATGCACACTGCACGAGTCGGCTGCTAAGCAGGACAGGCAGTGGCAGCAAAAACACCCCGAGGGTGGGATAAATGGCATCGCGCCACATGTGCCCCATGGACCACAGTTTGAGGACGCCAGCCTTAGGGGTTCCTGGGTGCACTGGGGATGAAGGTCTCCTACTGCTCCTCGAGAGGAGAAATGCTCCAAGTTCTGGCATCTCCGCCCACTTTCCCGGCACTCTACCGAACTGTTCCCGGTGAATCACGGTTGGAAGGGAAAGCGTACCCTTCTCTGCCCACCATTCTCCTTTCTCAAAACGATACTGTGGCCAAATAGAGTTGCAAAGTGAATCTATCAGCTTTTGTTTGCCCAGCCTCTCTGTATCAACTCTATCCCAATTGGACACGATTCATGCAAGGGGGCAATTCCTGAGCATCAAGCTGCTAAGTCCCATCTAGAAAGCACAAAACAAGGAGGCGATTGACAGCTTGCTGCCTCCAGGTCAATAACCCCCACTTGAGAGCACACCCCTGGGTTGCCCTGAATCTCATGCCTCAGCCCGAGGGAAGGGGTCAAGGACTAGTCGCCGAGGGCGACCTTTGGGTCCAACCATTTTTCTGGACAACAGGCTAGGAGGACCACTGCTTGGGATGGCCCCAAGGCCCTCCAAGACGCCTGCTGGCGGGGCTGATGCTCAAATCTCTCAAGGGAAGGGACACGTGGCAGCTCAGGGAACCTTAAGGGAAATTGGAATTTCTGGCTGGAACATCATGGCAGAGGAGCTGTGTATTAAGTAAGAGCTGTCCCCAAAAGTGCCTGAAGCAGCATCGCTGAAAGCCTAAATAACAGTGACTCCGCCTAGGCTTCCGAACGCCATTGGCCTAAGCCTGGGCCACGGAAAAGCAGCCTGTAAGAAGGAACAAACCAAATCTGGAAGAACACTAGCCCTATAACGCCTCAAGTTTTAAATTTTGGAAATATATTTTTTGGTTTTTATTATTTACTTTCATAGTTATCAATATATATGACATTCAAAATATATTTTAAAAGCATAAAATTTTCAGTGTTTTTGAAATGTGACCAAATTGTCACATTTATAATTTGGGTACCAGATACGTTTTCATTAAGAATTATGACAATTTTGTGCTTGGCGTTATAGGGCTAGAGCAGCTTGTTTGAAAAACCAGGAGAAAGGCAAAGGGAATGGAGGGGAAAAGGGAAACTTTGGGCTCCCGGGACCAGGCAGGGCTAACTCCCAGGCCTCTTCACCCAGCTCCCTAGGCAGCGCCCTTCCACATGTGGACTGGTGGGTGCCATCTTGGCCATGGTCACAGATCTTGTTACCTCTCGGCTACAATGGCGACTGTGTAGGATCTCTGGGAAAAGCTGAAACAGCTTTGACAAGAGTGAAGCCATTTGGGGCTGACAGAAGCCACCATGAAAAGAAAATAAAGTAGCTAGGAAGTGTATATGAACTAGCTGATATTGGGGAGGTAGGCTGTGCAGACGTCGCCCAAGGGAATGTCATGAAGGAAATGGGTGTTCAGAAGGCTTGCGAGAACGACCAGAGCAGTTTTGGTTCAACTAAGAATGGCTAACCCTAATACCCCGCTTCTCACTCGCCTAGTCCTGAGGAAGTATCCATGTACCTACTATACAAAACAGTGACATTGGAAAAATCAGTGCCTTGAAAAGCCCAGGAGAGGCGGACGAGCCACCACTAGAGAGAACGGGCCTAGTCCTCGCCTAGAAAAATCGAAGCTACAGACAATAATGCTCGAAGCTGAATAAAGGTGTCCAGGCTCTGTTTCACTTGACCCCAAAGAGCCCATGCTCACTCTCCATGTAGGGAGCCAGCCAGTAAATTTCTAGGTGGACAAAGGGGTCACCTTCTTGGTTTCAGAAAAGACTACAGGTGCCTTGTCAAAAGGAAAGGCTTTCATTACAGGGGCCCCAGGGCAGACCCAAGCACACCCATGGACAACGGCTAGAATAACAGATTTAGCACAAGAGACAGTTACACGCTCACCCTGGTAATGCCTCAATGCCCCTTTCCCCTAGTTGATCGTGACTTATTATGAAAAGTGGCAGCCATAATTACTTTCTCATCTGCTACAACCACCTTAACCCTTGAACTTGAAAAGCCAAAAGTTTTGCTCACCACTCCAATGTCAGAGTGATATGTGTTTTATCAAGGAGCAGAAGAGACCTCCTCAAAGGAACTTCTTGATAAATCACTAAAAGATATTCCTTTTGTTTGGGCAGAGAACAACCTGCCAGACCTTTCTGAACTTCAGGTGCCTGGGGTCGTACAACTTCTGAGCTCAGCTACACTGGCACTGAGGCGATCCTCAAAATCCCAGTCCCTGAGACGAAGAAGCAGTTGCAAGAGTTTCTAGGCACTGTGGGGTACTGTCCATTGTGGAATTTGGGATTTGCAAAAACAACGAAACCCCTATATGCAAGTACTGGGGAAAGGAAAAAGAACTTAAATGGACTGAAGTAGAACAACAAGCGTTTGGATCCTTTTAAAAGTCGCTCATATGGGCAACCTCTCTTGCCCTACTAGACATAGTAAAGCCCTTCCAATTGTCGATGTGAGGCCAGAGGCACAGCTAAAGAAGTGCTAACTGAGAACTTGCGGCCATGGAAGAGACCTGTGGCCTATCTTTCAAAGAAACTGGACTCTGTAGCTGCAGGATGGCTGAGCTGCATGCGAGCTGAGGCTGCCATGGCCATCCTAGTCATAGAAGCTAGGAAGCTTACACTGGGACAGGATATTGCTGTGGTAGGGGGACCTATGGTTGAACCACGCCTAACCAGTCCCCCGGACCGGTGGATCTCGAATGCCAGGACTATACCACAAATCCCCAAGGTAGTGGCTGTGACCATGCCATCTCCAGTGTTACAGCCACAACCTACATACTCAGAAAATGATCTAAAGATAAGCCAAGAGTTGGCCTGCCAACAAGACTGGGAGCATCCAGGGTGGCTGCTCCATCCTGATGGAAGAAGATTCATGCCAGAAGCTCTGGGAGAGATCTGATTCAAGGACTACATAAAGGTATGCATTTGGGATCCTCTCTAAACTGTCTCAGTTGCTTCTCAGGCACTTTTACATACCCAGGCTTGGACACTGGGTGGCAGATGTCACCCACCGTTGATTGCACTGTGCTCGGGTAAACAACCCCAGAAAGAAAAGGAGCAACTACAACCACGAGCTCGAGGTAGTAGTCCAGGAGAATTCTGGGAGGTGGACTTTATGGATATCAAACTTAGAAAGTATGGCTACCGATATTTGCTGGTGTTCGTAGACACCTGTTCTGGATGGGTGGAAGCCTTCCCAACAAAGAAGGAAACTGCTGCCACTGTGTGTAAATTATTAGTAACTAAAATTGTCCCTAGATTTGGCCTTCCCACCACCTTGGGGTCCAACAATGGCCCAACATTTATTGCTCAAATTACTAAAGTCTTAGCAATGCTTCTAAATATTAACTGGAAGCTCTTCAGGGCAAGTAGAAAAAATAAACAGAACCCTAAAGGAATTGTTCGTTAAGTTGCATTTAGGACCTGGCGAGAACTGGGTTGATCCTTACTTTTCCTTTTGCCCTACTTCAAGTCCGATGCGCTCCCTATGTGAATAGCATGACCCCATTTGAATTTATGTTTGGCAGACCTTCCCCAAATCCTCCCAAGATTGAAAGAAGTAGAAATAATGGAAGTCACTAATCGTTCCCTCATCGAGTGCCTGCAGGCTGTGCAACAGGTGAGAGACAAATCATCTGCTCTGACACCTTCATTTTGGGCCTAACCAAGGGAAAGGGAACAGGCAGCCAACAACGTGCAACCAGGAAACTGGACATGGGTAAAGAAGCACCAACCTGACACCTTAGAACCTAGGTGGACTGGCCCATACCAAGTGATACTTACAACACCAACTGCTGTTAAAATAGTGGGGAGGGGGCCGTGGATTCATCAGTCATAATTTAAAAAAAAAAAAGCCCTCCCTGAGCATATCCTGAAAAGATGGACACCGAGAAAGACGGAAAATCCCTCAAAATTAAGGCTTTACAGAACTTAATTGTTTTTCTCCGAGTATTTCTGACAGCACCCACTGTTTCCCCCAAGCACAAACACATCTGTGGACTGCTATTCTAACCTCCAGCAGACTCAGGTTTACACAGGCACCTCAGGGCCCCTCATGGGGCACAACCTACCTAGAAGCTGCTGGAGAGAAAGTCGCTCAGTGGGCTACGGGATCCTGCCTTTGGGATGATGTTCCCACTCAGAGAAGACAGTCCACACAGAAGACCACATGGCCAGCCCAAGATGAGACACGACGTCCCTCAAAGACCCATAGCCCTAGTAGGGACAACACTGGAGACACAGTGCGGGAACGGATCCCGCCACACCGAGGCATAGCACTAAGGGGGTGCAGCAGAAGAGTAAGGAGGTGGAGCAACAAGGTCCCCAGGGAATGCTAAAGGAGGACTTTGGGGGCAGGACTTGGTGCCCGCACAGACTGGACTGGAAAACACTGCTAAGGGCCAACAAACAGTCCGTGAACTAACTACGAGCTTTCCTTTTTTGAGAGTTGTGTTTTCTTTGATGGTCATTGGATTTTGGCTATTTTCTTTCTTTTGGTGCTTGCTTTCGCTCTGTCTTGTGTTTGTGCATGTTATTACCTCTATTGTATGTCTAAAAAGAGATGCTGGATGCACAATCTGCAGGAGAGAAAAAGGGGACCAACGCTTCGCGGGAGGGCCACGGGAAAGAGGGAGTTGGGGGGAAAGGGAGTGATGTCAAGAAACCCAGAGACAAGGGAACAACAAGTGGATGCAAATCCGTGGTGAGGGCGATGTAGGAATCCTGGTAGGGCGTGATCAAGGGTGAAGGAACCAAGAGGATTTACTGAAACCCAAATGAAGACTGAGCATGGCAGTGGGCACAAGAGGGAAATGAAAGGGAATAGCAGAGCGACCTAGGAAGCACGGGCCAGTTATAGAGGTCTAAAGAAAGACACGCACAGATGTAAATATATTTATCTGTGAGCATGGGGAAATACACCTATGTCCATATCTTTATAGGTGTCCTATTAAGGTAGCAGATGGCCTTTGGGCCTCCACTCAAGGACTCTCTCATTGCAAGAATACCTTGTTCTATTACATTGGCATTCTATGATGCTCACCTTCCCGACACGTTCCTTGAAGTCTAAGCGGTTGCATAAGCAAATGTGGTCAAGAAAGCTGATGGTGCCCTGCTATCAAAAGGTATGGCGTCTGAGGTCTTAAAGGCCTGAAGGGTAAGCAAGCGGCCATGTAGCTCAGAAACAACAGAGCCCACATGGAATAAGCATACCAGCCTGTGCGATCACGAGGTATCAAAGGGATCAGGCATCATCAGCACAAAAAAATCTCATTGCGAATGAGCAGGGAATGCTGGGTAGAGAGCCAAAGCCCATTCGCAGTACACTGGACATTCCCTTAAGTAAAGTCTTGGGGAAGAGACAAGCCTGCACAGGGTACTAGACAGCAACTGTGAAACACAACTTTCCTCTAGCTCCTCAATGCTTCCTCTCCCCTCACTATCAAGATCCCAATTATAACTTACAAATCTGACTAGACCAGAGAATGTACACTGGGACAGATAGGAACTAGAAACCCAGGGAATTCAAGGTGGATGAGCCCTTTAGGACCAGTGTTATGAATGGGGATGCTGGGAGGGTGGAGGGAGGGTAGGCTGGCACCAGGGAACCGATGACAAGGATCTACATAAAACCTCAAAAGAAAAGGGGGTGAAGGGGGACATCAGACAGTGCAAGATATGACAA
Organism: Tenrec ecaudatus; assembly: GCF_050624435.1. NCBI lineage: Eukaryota > Metazoa > Chordata > Mammalia > Afrosoricida > Tenrecidae > Tenrec > Tenrec ecaudatus. The sequence goes on along the minus strand of NW_027459079.1, from coordinate 16,837 downwards.
AATAATAATTAGTAAATAATGAAGGATTGATGAGGAGGGGTAGTGAGAATGGGGGCGGGGGGATTGGGGAGCTGAGGCCAGGGGCTTGGGTGTAGAGAAGATATTTTGAGAATAATGAGGGCAATGAATGTACAAATGTGCCTTATATCAGTGATGTTTGCACGTATTGTGGTTATTGTTGTATGAGCCCCTATAAAAGGAGAGAAAAAAAAGACCCTGGCAGAGGGTTGATGCTAGGATGATCTCAGGCTGGATTAGACCAGCAAAAGCAGGTGCTGCAGTCGCCTCACCCTGTGTCTATTCCTGTGTGGGGCATGAAGCTTAGGGTCCACAGCCCCGGCAGCTGGACAGTGAGAGAGGCGGGGCTCTGAGGTCATTCCACAGGGGGAATGGCCCTCCGGTTCCTGCAGGGCCCACCCTCTTGTGTAGTCCTGCTGTCTGGGGCACCTCTTTCACGGAGCCCACACCAGGGCAGCTCTTCAACTCATGGGGGATTGGCAGGAAGCCTCTGCTCATGCACACACACCACCACCTAGCTGGAGGACCTCGGTGAACAAACCTTGAGGCAGACAACAAGCCCACTAACTGATCCTGTGAGAGATATAATCAGGATCCAGAAACCGGCAACTGGGAGCAAGGGGCAGCATACCTGGGTCCCAGCCCCTCCCACTGCCCTCTGCAAGGAGTGACATTCCAAAGCACAGTGTTTTCCAAAGGCACTGTCAGGACTTTGGAATGGGCAGCTCATTTGTGGTCATGGATACTATGTGATCCAGACATACTACCTCCTCTGATCCTGTCAGCCAAGACTAAACACCCTTCCAAGCAGAAAGCCATGCATCTGAACAGTATCCACCAGCCACTCACGTCCACTCCTGCTGCCTCCAAAGAGCTTCCCTGGGTTGGTCATATCTCTCTGGGAACAGATATCCCTCGGTCCTTGGTTCTGCGTGAGAAAGAATTCATGCCAAAGCCTGGTTTGTGATCCAAGGGAGGTTTAGGAGCGTTAGGGAGGTGTGGTGGGCAACCCTGGTCGATCCTAGTGGCTGAATTGAATATACTTGGCCTAGGTGGGTCGATGCAGGTGCAGCGCCCACCCAGGTGGACCTGCCCTTCCTGGCCGGAAACCTGGACCTCTGAGCACGCACAGTGTGCCACTCCTTCCTGGGCCGCTAACTGGGCCATCTGAGCATGTGTAATGGACACCCCAGTTCCTATGCTAGCTACCTAACATTTCCATCCTGAAGAGATGTGGACCCAAATCTTTGGGGTACTGGGCGACGACATCTCTAGCTACTTCCTGCTGGCAAAAAGGGCGAAGTGGGGCTTTGGGTCCACACCCTTCCTGCTCTGCTGGGAGGGGTTGTCCATTCAGCGCTAGATTGGATAAGGTTGAAGTGGTCCAGGAGATGGTGGTCCTGGAGTTGGCACAATTGGATTAGGGGCTTTGGTAACTTGAGAACTTCTGGAAAAACCAACAAACGCACAAAAGGGTGAACAGTTTAACTGAGACAAGGCTAGGATTGTGAGGTGGGAGTCCCTTGAAAGTAGGTGAGTATCACAGGAAGTAAGTAAAAAGTCTTAGGATTACCAGGCGTGTGTGTTTGTTCATTCTAAGTACCGGCACAGGGGTAAAAGCATTCACAATTTCCCCTAGCGGGGCCCAGGGTTTGGGCACTACTGGGTGCAGTGGGATCACCGCTTCACTTATGAACCTAAGGCATTGGCCCCTCTGATAAGAACCATCCTTCTTTTTAACCCTATAACGCCTCACTTTTAAATTTTTGGGCAAAAAAAATTTCGTTTTGATTCATTACTTTCATAGTTATCAATATATATACATTTATATTCATTTGATTAAATGTTAGGGAAAGGTCATGCTCGGTGTTATAGGGTTAAATTGTAATTTTGGGATGCTACAGGCGGATTCAACAGGGATCAAAAGTAGAGTAACTGCCTGTGTCATTTTTAATTTTCTCGGGTTCCATTTGAGTAAAAGGCTTGTAAGTTACCCGGGGACCAAGTGCCCCTGGTGCCTCTACTAGGGGTAGAATGTTCAGGGAGGGTTCAGGGGTGGGACAATAGTGACCTGAAGTCCAGGATCCCTTAGGGCAGGAGTCCTCAAATTGTTTACACAGGGGGCCAGTTCATTGTCTCTCCGACCATTGGAGGGCCAGACTATGGTTTTCAAAAAACCTATGGACAAATTCCTATGCACACTGCACGAGTCGGCTGCTAAGCAGGACAGGCAGTGGCAGCAAAAACACCCCGAGGGTGGGATAAATGGCATCGCGCCACATGTGCCCCATGGACCACAGTTTGAGGACGCCAGCCTTAGGGGTTCCTGGGTGCACTGGGGATGAAGGTCTCCTACTGCTCCTCGAGAGGAGAAATGCTCCAAGTTCTGGCATCTCCGCCCACTTTCCCGGCACTCTACCGAACTGTTCCCGGTGAATCACGGTTGGAAGGGAAAGCGTACCCTTCTCTGCCCACCATTCTCCTTTCTCAAAACGATACTGTGGCCAAATAGAGTTGCAAAGTGAATCTATCAGCTTTTGTTTGCCCAGCCTCTCTGTATCAACTCTATCCCAATTGGACACGATTCATGCAAGGGGGCAATTCCTGAGCATCAAGCTGCTAAGTCCCATCTAGAAAGCACAAAACAAGGAGGCGATTGACAGCTTGCTGCCTCCAGGTCAATAACCCCCACTTGAGAGCACACCCCTGGGTTGCCCTGAATCTCATGCCTCAGCCCGAGGGAAGGGGTCAAGGACTAGTCGCCGAGGGCGACCTTTGGGTCCAACCATTTTTCTGGACAACAGGCTAGGAGGACCACTGCTTGGGATGGCCCCAAGGCCCTCCAAGACGCCTGCTGGCGGGGCTGATGCTCAAATCTCTCAAGGGAAGGGACACGTGGCAGCTCAGGGAACCTTAAGGGAAATTGGAATTTCTGGCTGGAACATCATGGCAGAGGAGCTGTGTATTAAGTAAGAGCTGTCCCCAAAAGTGCCTGAAGCAGCATCGCTGAAAGCCTAAATAACAGTGACTCCGCCTAGGCTTCCGAACGCCATTGGCCTAAGCCTGGGCCACGGAAAAGCAGCCTGTAAGAAGGAACAAACCAAATCTGGAAGAACACTAGCCCTATAACGCCTCAAGTTTTAAATTTTGGAAATATATTTTTTGGTTTTTATTATTTACTTTCATAGTTATCAATATATATGACATTCAAAATATATTTTAAAAGCATAAAATTTTCAGTGTTTTTGAAATGTGACCAAATTGTCACATTTATAATTTGGGTACCAGATACGTTTTCATTAAGAATTATGACAATTTTGTGCTTGGCGTTATAGGGCTAGAGCAGCTTGTTTGAAAAACCAGGAGAAAGGCAAAGGGAATGGAGGGGAAAAGGGAAACTTTGGGCTCCCGGGACCAGGCAGGGCTAACTCCCAGGCCTCTTCACCCAGCTCCCTAGGCAGCGCCCTTCCACATGTGGACTGGTGGGTGCCATCTTGGCCATGGTCACAGATCTTGTTACCTCTCGGCTACAATGGCGACTGTGTAGGATCTCTGGGAAAAGCTGAAACAGCTTTGACAAGAGTGAAGCCATTTGGGGCTGACAGAAGCCACCATGAAAAGAAAATAAAGTAGCTAGGAAGTGTATATGAACTAGCTGATATTGGGGAGGTAGGCTGTGCAGACGTCGCCCAAGGGAATGTCATGAAGGAAATGGGTGTTCAGAAGGCTTGCGAGAACGACCAGAGCAGTTTTGGTTCAACTAAGAATGGCTAACCCTAATACCCCGCTTCTCACTCGCCTAGTCCTGAGGAAGTATCCATGTACCTACTATACAAAACAGTGACATTGGAAAAATCAGTGCCTTGAAAAGCCCAGGAGAGGCGGACGAGCCACCACTAGAGAGAACGGGCCTAGTCCTCGCCTAGAAAAATCGAAGCTACAGACAATAATACTCGAAGCTGAATAAAGGTGTCCAGGCTCTGTTTCACTTGACCCCAAAGAGCCCATGCTCACTCTCCATGTAGGGAGCCAGCCAGTAAATTTCTAGGTGGACAAAGGGGTCACCTTCTTGGTTTCAGAAAAGACTACAGGTGCCTTGTCAAAAGGAAAGGCTTTCATTACAGGGGCCCCAGGGCAGACCCAAGCACACCCATGGACAACGGCTAGAATAACAGATTTAGCACAAGAGACAGTTACACGCTCACCCTGGTAATGCCTCAATGCCCCTTTCCCCTAATTGATCGTGACTTATTATGAAAAGTGGCAGCCATAATTACTTTCTCATCTGCTACAACCACCTTAACCCTTGAACTTGAAAAGCCAAAAGTTTTGCTCACCACTCCAATGTCAGAGTGATATGTGTTTTATCAAGGAGCAGAAGAGACCTCCTCAAAGGAACTTCTTGATAAATCACTAAAAGATATTCCTTTTGTTTGGGCAGAGAACAACCTGCCAGACCTTTCTGAACTTCAGGTGCCTGGGGTCGTACAACTTCTGAGCTCAGCTACACTGGCACTGAGGCGATCCTCAAAATCCCAGTCCCTGAGACGAAGAAGCAGTTGCAAGAGTTTCTAGGCACTGTGGGGTACTGTCCATTGTGGAATTTGGGATTTGCAAAAACAACGAAACCCCTATATGCAAGTACTGGGGAAAGGAAAAAGAACTTAAATGGACTGAAGTAGAACAACAAGCGTTTGAATCCTTTAAAAAGTCGCTCATATGGGCAACCTCCCTTGCCCTACTAGACATAGTAAAGCCCTTCCAATTGTCTATGTGAGGCCAGCGGCACAGCAAAAGAAGTGCTAACTGAGAACTTGCAGCCATGGAAGAGACCTGTGAATTATCTTTCAAAGAAACTGGACTCTGTAGCTGCAGGATGGCTGAGCTGCATGCGAGCTGTGGCTGCCACGGTCATCCTAGTCATAGAAGCTAGGAAGCTTACACTGGGACAGGATATTGCTGTGGTAGGGGGACCTATGGTTGAACCACTCCTAACCAGTCTCCCGGACCGGTGGATCTCGAATGCCAGGACTATACCACAAATCCCCAAGGTAGTGGCTGTGACCATGCCATCCCCAGTGTTACAGCCACAACCTACATACTCAGAAAATGATCTAAAGATAAGCCAAGAGCTGGCCTGCCAAAAAGGCTGGGAGCATCCAGGGTGGCTGCTCCATCCTGATGGAAGAAGATTCATGCCAGAAGCTCTGGGAGAGATCTGACTCAAGGACTACATGAAGGTATGCATTTGGGATCCTCTCTAAACTGTCTCAGTTGCTTCTCAGGCACTTTTACATACCCAGGCTTGGACACTGGGTGGCAGATGTCACCCACCGTTGATTGCACTGTGCTCGGGTAAACAACCCCAGAAAGAAAAGGAGCAACCCCAACCACGAGCTTGAGGTAGTAGTCCTGGAGAATTCTGGGAGGTGGACTTTATGGATATCAAATTTAGAAAGTATGACTACCGATATTTGCTGGTGTTCGTAGACACCTGTTCGGACGGGTGGAAGCCTTCCCAACAAGGAAGGAAACTGCTGCCACTGTGTGTAAATTATTAGTAACTAAAATTGTCCCTAGATTTGGCCTTCCCACCACCTTGGGGTCCAACAATGGCCCAACATTTATTGCTCAAATTACTAAAGTCTTAGCAATGCTTCTAAATATTAACTGGAAGCTCTTCAGGGCAAGTAGAAAAAAATAAACAGAACCCTAAAGGATTTGTTCGTTAAGTTGCATTTAGGACCTGGCGAGAACTGGGTTGATCCTTACTTTTCCTTTTGCCCTACTTCAAGTCCGATGCACTCCCTATGTGAAAAGCATGTCCCCATTTGAATTTATGTTTGGCAGACCTTCCCCAAATCCTCCCAAGATTGAAAGAAGTAGAAATAATGGAAGTCACTAATCGTTCCCTCATCGAGTGCCTTCAGGCTGTGCAACAGGTGAGAGACAAATCATCTGCTCTGACACCTTCATTTTGGGCCTAACCAAGGGAAAGGGAACAGGCAGCCAACAACGTGCAACCAGGAAACTGGACATGGGTAAAGAAGCACCAACCTGACACCTTAGAACCTAGGTGGACTGGCCCATACCAAGTGATACTTACAACACCAACTGCAGTTAAAATAGTGGGGAGGGGGCCGTGGATTCCTCAGTCATAAGTAAAAAAAAAAGCCCTCCCTGAGCATATCCTGGCAAGATGGACACCCAGAAAGACGGAAAATCCCTCAAAATTAAGGCTTTACAGAACTTAATTGTTTTTCTCTGAGTATTGCTGACAACACCCAGTGTTTCCCCCAAGCACAAACACATCTGTGGACTGCTATTCTAACCTCCAGCAGTGAATATGTAACCTCTTATACTGGGTATGACCCCCTGTTTTCATTTTGATTCGTTTGATTTGCTAGGAAAGAATTGGCATTCTGGATCCTTTAAAGGTAAAGGGCACAATGGGACCTATACTAGAATCCCGTCCTATTGGTGAGGAATACCCTCTATAGAAAGAACGCTCCAAACAAACCATGTCTATATATGCCCGGCTCATGGACTCCCTAACTGCCAAGGGGAGGGACATTACCATTGCGCAGCTTTGGGTTGTGAAACCATCATTTTCAGGGTGGAAACTTGTTAAAGATGACCCTATTATTTTTACAAGAATGATACTCAAGTCGGAAGGGTTTGATCCCACTACGTGTATGGTTTCCAAATATAACCCAATAGGAATTGGATTCAAGCGTTATTGGGTTCACCGGGAAAACATGGGGAATTCAACATTATGTAAATGATAGAGATCCCGGGAAACCTTTTCTATCCAGCAAAGTAAAATATGGCAACCTGCCATCCGTACAAAGGCCCAAACCTCGGGATAAATCCTGAAGAGCCACAGCTGGTGTCATTAAGATTCCTTTGCCGCACCCTCCAGACTCTCCAGTAACTTTCCCGTTCACTGCCAGCCCAACTCACAGGGCCCTTCTAATTCAGGAGCCACCTCAAGGTTCTGTGTTTGATTCTCGGGATGCTGTATTCCAATTTATGAACTCAAATCCTCACCTCACAGCTGATTGTTGGCTTTGTCTGAACGCTGCTTCCCCTTACTATGTAGGCACAGGTACAAATTGCACTATTGGTACAGAGTGTAATCCAATTAGAAATGTTAGTAAAAAGGATTACACGAAGCAGCAGTCTATAGGTGATGTTAGTATGGACTCAAGTCTAAGCTCACTTTAAAAGATTTGCAAGGGCAAGACTGTGTTTTTATTCATCTAAGTATCCCTTTAATATATCAAGATATCGAGATTTTTGCCTTCAAGCTGTTCCCATTGAACCAAATGTTGATCCTAATTTGTTATCTGCTCCAATGAGTACTTGCTTTACTTGTTCCACAGGATGAACACCCTGTCTCTTTTCCCCGGGTATTTGTGTGCTAGTGCATGTTACTCCTCAAGTGTACCTGTGTTCTGGTGAAGGAGGTGTAGGGATAACTTTGGAATTTCCGGATGAGTTCAAAGAGCCCCAGTATTGGTCCCACTGGTAACAGGGCTTGGGATTATGGGATTAGCTGCAGTCGGGTCAGTTGCTTTAATACAAGGAAACTTAAACTATCAGACTCTTAGTCAGCAAATTGCTTTAGATCTACAGGGATTAAAAAAAACCTGTCTCCCATTTAGAAAGATCCCTAGACTCCCTTGTAGCAGTTTTGTTGTAAACCCGCCGAGGGCTTGACTTGCTCTTTTGGAAACAAGGAATGCTGTGCACAGCATTGGGAGAAACTAATTCTATGCAAAGCATTCGGGAATCAATAAAGATAGATGAGCCCTGGTTAGGAAAGGATTAGAACAAAGAGTCAAGAAAAGAAATGGAGGAACCAATTGGTTTGAAAAGCTACTTAATTGGTCAGCCTGGCTAACTACCCTATGAACGGCCCTAGCCGGCCCCTAATCCTCCTCCTGCTAAGCCTCACATTTGGCCCAGTAATAACCAATAAGCTAGTGGCATTCCTTACACAGAAAGTACAAGCCACAAAACTCTTAGTGCTGAGCCCACCATACACTGGGCTGGCTACCGAAGATTCAATGATTTGAACTTGGCTAAGAACAGGAGAGTATATAGCAGCTCTGGGCAAAGCTTAAGTAGCCTTGACAAGAGAAGTCATTTTGAGCTTTCAGAAGCCATTATGAATGGTAAATAAACTAGCTATGAACTGCCAATGAACTAGCTGATACTGGGGAGTTAGGCTGTGCAGACATAGCCCAAGGGAACGTACAGAAGGAAATGGATGTTCAGAAGGCTTTCGAGAACGACCAGAGCAGTTTTGGTTCAACTAAGAATGGCTAACCACAATACCTCGCTTCTGAGCTCTGCCTGCTTGCATACCTGCACATTGCAAAAGTATAAAAACCTTTGGAAAATTAGACTGGGGGGGCCGCTCAGTCTCCCCTCAAGAGAGCTGATGGTCTGGTCCCTGAGCAGGAAATGAAACTTGTTCTGCTGAACTTTCCGGCAGTCTGGGCGGTTTGCTGTCTGGGAATGGAGTGTAGCTACAACAGACACAGGTGGTGCCATTCTGCCTGTGAGTGGAGTCACGTGGCTGGGAAAATGGAGGCCCCAGGTTGCGGCCTAGCCGAAAGCCAGCCTGGAGCCGGCCACCCAGCCAGAGTCCTGCCCAAACCAACAGGGTGGACGCAGGCGCCCCCAGGCCTGCTGTTTGCCGGAGCCGCGGCACAACACTGTTTCCCAGTCTTGGCACAACAGACTCCATTTTGAGTCCTGCACCTCCATCTTAGCTCTCAAGGCTGACCCCTAACCGACCTCCCCTCCCCAGCTCAACCCCAAATTCCTGGAACCAGCTCGTCACAAAGCCAGAATGTTTTCTGAAGATATGGTCACTCCACGCGTCCCTGACATATAGGTAAGATTAACGACCTTCTCCCTTCTGAAGCACCTGTGTGCGCAGATCCTCCCCAGCTTTCATCCTCCCCAGCTGTGCCTGCCAGCAGTGGGCATAAAAACGCTGCCAGGATTTTTTCCCCTGCGCGGCTTCAATAGCTCAATACCCTGAGTTGCTGAACCTGCCCGCAAGCTTCTCAATAAAGCCTGCTTCTAAAACTTCGTTAATTGCATCTTTGATTCTGTTTTCACGTCCAAATAAACCTTATACACTGAGCCTCGAGAAGGCTTTTGGAGTCAAAATCCTCCCAGCCTCCAGGCAGCAGCGTCCCAGCCCCCTCACAAATGCAGCCCGGGAAGGCAGGCGAGTTCCTGGGAAAGCAGGCACGTCAAGTCCGCACACCAGCAAGAAACGGCGCAAAGACGGACACCAGCAAGAAACGGCGCAAAGACGGACACCAGCAAGAAACGGCGCAAAGACGAACACCGTGAATTCAACCCAACAATTCTCCCGAGGGTGGTGAGGTAAAAGGAGCCCAGAGGGGCCCCCAATCCGTGAGACCAACATGGGAGGGCCCACTCCTGGGGCCGGCTTACCTCATAGCTCCAAATCACACAGCACCGCTTCTTTTCGACCTCTCCGGGGACAGGTGTGCCTCGGTCCATGGCTCCACGCGAGAAACAGCTCACGGCGAGGCCTGGTTTGGGATCCCCGTGAGTTTTATGAGCGGTTAGGGAGGCGTGGTCGATGACGTGGGTCGACCCCATTGGCTGAATTGTTGAATTGAATTCACCTGGCCTAGGTGAGCCAATGCAGGTACAGCCCCACCCAGGCATAGCTCCCCCTCCTGGCTGGAAACCTGAACTGCTGAGCATGCAGTGAGCCACTGCTTCATGAGCCAGTAGCTCGGACCTCTGAGCATGTGTAATAGGCCTGCCAGTCCCTATGCTAGCTCCCTAACAGGTTTTCCAGCCAAAGGTCTGCCTTCTGGAGCTGTTCTACAGAAAGCACTTAGTTCCTGACCCTTATGCATTCGGGGTAATGGATGCCCTCGCTCCCGTGCTTGCTTCTATTTCATTCTGGAATGGTCCTTGTTTCACAGGTCGGCGAGGTCAGGAATTCTGGGCTGGTTGGCTACCAAGCACAAAAAACATAGCCAACAGATTGAAATCTCAACCCCTATATTGGTTTATTATCGACCACACAAACTTGTCTTCTGGAACTTCCCTCCTAAATTTCTGAACCCTTGAACTCCTTGACACATGTACTTGGAAAGCAAGGATTCCAAACTCTGATCACCATATCTGACTGCTCCCCCAGTCCCTCTGCACTGTCAACCAGCAAAGTCGAGCCTCTCCATTTCTCAGAAGCTGCAGATTGTTACGTGACATCACCCTGTGTTTAAATGTTAGTGATTATGCCATTTAAAAAACAAATGTGTGAGCCAACTGGGGGCAAACAAGACTCGTTTCAAACACCAGCTCTGTCTCCTCTAAGGGCCCGTGTACAACTGCGACAACACAACAGTGGGTCCTGCTGGGTCTCCATTAGCATCTGGGAGGAAGGTTATTTATTACAGGGAATCCTACCTTTGTCCCTTGGTGTTAATGGCAGACTCACTGGGTGACGGATTGTGTCTGACACGCACCACGTTTGCCGCAGCAAACACCAACACTTTGTCAAACTCCGTTTGGTATTGCTCCATCCCTCCATTATTCTCCCTAATCACAAAAATAATTAACACATTCATATAAAAGCACAGGATGAGGATAGCTTTAATTTATGCATCTAGTTCAGGGTCATCCCTCTTATCAAGATATGACAATCTAATGAGGCTTAATTAAAAGTAGCAGTGAAGCAATTTAGGAAACTGAGGGATTGTCATGAGTCCTGGTTGTGACAGCATGTTCTGTGCACCATGGAAGATAACAGATTTGTCTTCTGTGGTATCTCATATCCATCATCCCCAAACTACCTGCTCTTAGGGGTAGAGAGAGCGAGCTTGTCTTTGAAAAAAGTGCCTGGGTTTGGTAGCTGCTCACAGGATGGCAGGTGTAATGTATTATGAGAACTTAACAAGGCTCTGAGAAGATGGCTATTGGAAGGTCTGGCTGGAGGGCAAGGTCATGGCCCTGAAGGATTCAGGATCCAGAAGTCAAGTCAGAACTGGATGCCAGAGACTTTCTCAATCCAGCCCTCTTTGCCTCTCCCCTAAGGCCAATACATTTCTAAGGGTTATGGATTCTACTTCAGAATCTTTCTCAAACCCAGGGCCCTCTTCACCATTGTTGTCTAGACCTGGTCACCTCTTGCCTTATAAATACAAATATGGGTTTATTGTAAGTCTGGGTCTGTTAGGTTTCTCGGGTGGGAAATGTCTCGGTCCTTGGCTACACACTGGAAAGAAATTCACACCAAAGCCTGGGTGGTAATCCGAGTGGGTTTATAGACATGAGAGAAGAAGGTTCCGGCGTTACACTAAACTGAACACGGGCACCCTCATGACACTGCACACTCAGCCCTGCTGAGTGGAAGGCAGAGAAGCAGCTGAAGGGAAGGGGCGGTGGTCTCCAGATTCCAGCCTTGTAAGGGCTTTCAGCTGGGAGGCATCAATTAAGCTCTCCTGGCTTGGGCTTAGCCCGCATTGGCTTCCAACCTCCTGTAGGGGGCCCCCTAAGCATGGAGAGGAACAACCCCTTGTCTTGCTACCTAACCGGTCTACATTCCTGCATGGCTACATTGAGATGGAACTAGCCCCTTTAGACAGCCTGAGGGGTTCACCAGGAGACACGGGCCCCAGTGTTCCCTGTGACCACCTTAAACCTTAAACTACTGTTGGAGTTTATATTACCTGTGTGGGTCTGTGGGCATGGGACGTTTCCATGCCAGAGACCTGAAGTTACACAAATAGGCATCCAGAACAGAACTCATACAGGCTCTAATAAGATGCTCGGATGCTTCTCGCTAGGATGAGAATTTAACGAAGTGTGTGAGCAGTTCAGATCTTGTAAGGGAGAACAGGTCAGTAGGGTATCCAGAGAAGAGAGCAAAGGTCAGGGGAAAGGGAGGGGGCCCACAGACATCTGTGCTCTGTGTTTGGCCACAAGACAAGAAACCGGGTCTCCTTGCAAAAGAAAGCAGAACAGCAAGTCCCTCAGAACTACGACATTTTTAAACATGACCTATACAACACTCGGCTCTGGGAGGCGCTTTGGAAAACCATAAAAGCCCTAAAAGAGGGGCAAGGAGGAAGCCCAAGTCTTTGATTTTCCCTGCTGTGCTTTCAGTGTTGAAATGTCTGTGCACGGAGCCTTTGAAATTTCAGAATCAGAGAGTGGATTCACAAGCCAAGCTCCTGCTTTATTCTTCAATGCATTTTGGCCCAGCTTCTCCTTGGTGAGACATGTAACAGAAATTCTGGACTTAGGAGCCACTTGGTCCTTGGACACTAGGAGATTTCAGTGGAATCTGAAACAGGGCTCTAACCACCAGCTGGACTGGCCTAGGAAGCCCAAGTATTCATTCTCCCAAACACCAACCTCCCGTTGCTCTTCATCTGCCTGCACCTTGTTCAGCTTTAGTTGTCCGTGGAAGCGTTTGGCACCCATCTGATGCTTCGGAACCCAGAAAGGAGGAAAGGTAAAACTGGGATTCAAATGAAACAGACTTAAGCAGGACCATAGCCAAGATGTGCCCAGGGCTCCTCGCAGCATTTGTCAACTTCATTTCCCTCTTCGGACTCAGACGTGGCAAGGTTCAGAAACAAGCTTTACCAGAAAGAACAGCTGTGAACCCAGCCTGCTTCCAAGTGAGAACAAGCCCTTTACACATGAGTTCCTGAGGTCAGCCCAGCCCTGTGCGTCCCCACCCCTCCCAGAGTCCCTGGCTCTCTGGCGAAGCATTAAAGCAAGTGGAAGCAGAGATTTGCTCAGAATAAAAAAATCGGTTTTCACAATAGCACGGCACGTTCTGGATGGCAATCACGGCTGCACAAACCATATCCGTCCTCCAGCCATAATGTTGGTGCCTCAGTGACCATGCACATACATTGTGTGGCGAGACTCAGAGCCTGTTCCATTTGTGGTCAATTGTTTCCTCCCTCTCCATACTTTGCACTTAGGAGACATGCTCTCTGGAAGTGGTTGAGGCTTGTCTTGTCACCAATAATCATCTCCTACACCTTCTTTAAAAGTCACTAATTTGATGTGTTCACTCAAAGAAATGCCAATAATATGAGGTTTCAGAGGAGAGCTCCTAGAGCTCCCCCAGACAACAAGGAGGCCGAGTGTCACCGTCATTATCCTGAGCTGGGAGGGGGCACTAGTGTTCTGGAAGCTGGGGATCCGTCACTGCCTGCCCACCGCACAGACAGAGCAGGTGCTGGTTATAATTGCTTCTAGACGTCCTGCCATGCTGAGTTGAAAGTCAAACCCGTAAACGCTGCCCGACTACAATAACACTGGAGTACACAGACATTTCTGCATCATTGCTGGGTGAAAATATACTGAGTGGAGTTGGATGAGATGGCAGCAAGTGCCTAAGGAGGGGATGCTGTGGGAATACCAACAAGATGACTGTCAGTCGCCGTTTCCTCCTCTCGTCTGCTTTTTCCCCCCTTTCTTTCAGGCCCAAAAGACATGACAAATATGTAAGCAAACAAATTTGTTCATTTTTAGAGAAGTCTCCCACCCCCCCCACCCCCCCCCATCCAACTCTGGCCTCCTTTGAGCAAGCCAGTAGAACTTTTTTTTTTTTTTTTAAACCTGGCTTCTGCTATGGCAATTTCCGGAGTTGCTATGTGGCTGTGTTTAAAAGTCGCCTTTGGGATCCAGAGCACAATCCTTGTCACAAAGGCATTCTCCCAGTCCCAAATAGCAATGCGACCTCCTTTCAGAAGGTTGTTCTTGTTTCTGTAGACCCAGAAAGGAGTTCAAGCTGTTGATCTTGACCGTGGTTGTCGAGTCAGCCTCTCATGGACACCTCATGGGAAGCGGAGCAAACTATGCCAGTCTGTGCTATCACCAGGGCTGGGAAGGGAAGCCAACCGTGGAGGGCCATAGGTCGATGTGTGGATGGAGATAATCAGGTCTTTCGTCCTTATTCTATTTCAGTCTGGAAACATCCCTGAAGCCTGCTCAGTGTCATAGCAACACACAAACTTTCACTGACAGTCTGGGGCACATTGGCTGCAAATCGAACCCGGGTCTTCCCGGTGAAAGACGATGAGAGATCTACCACTGAAGCACCGTGGCCCTCACCTCAAACCAGGGCAGTCATTTCCCACAGATCTACCAGAGTTCAAACCAGACCACAATGCGTGATGACTAAGATTGCCACCAGAATCTGATACTGATGCAGAAAAAAACCTAACTACCATTTTATTGACTCCCACTCATACCGGCCCAATAGGACAAAGAACTGCCCCTTTGGGGTTTTGAGACTTTAAATCCTTACAGTAGCGGTTCTCAACCTGTGGGTCGCGACCCCTCTGGGGATCAAATAACCCTTTCACAGGGGTCAACCATTTCATAACAATAGCAAAATTACAGTTATGAAGTAGCAATGAAAATAATTTTATGGTTGCAGGTGACCACAACATGAACTGTATTAAAGGGTGGGGGCATTATGAAGGTTGAGAACCACTGCCTTACAGAAATAGACAACCTCATATTTCTCCCACGGACGGGCTAGTCAGTTCAAACCCCCGACCTTGCGATTAGCAGCTTAATGCACAGTCCACTACACCACCTGGGCTCCTAATGCTATAATAAGAGATACTATTGTTAGATCTCTCCTGGGAGAGATATACCTCAGGCCTTGGCTTCGCGCGAGAAAGAATTCAATTCGAAGCCTGGATTGTGATCCAAGTGGGTTTTTTGAGAGAAGAAGTTTCAGGTTTACACAGGCACCTCAGGGCCCCTCACGGGGCACAGCCTACCTAGAAGCTGCTGGAGAGAAAGTCACTCAGTGGGCTCCGGGATCCTGCCTTTTTTTCTTTTTTTAAAAATCGTTTTATTAGGGGCTCATGCAACTCTTATCACAATCCATATATACATCAATTGTGTAAAGCACATTTGTACATTCATTGCCCTCATTATTCTCAAAACATTTGCTCTCCACTTAAGCCCCTGGCATCAAGTCCTCATTTCTCCCCTCCCTCCCCGCTCCCCCATCCCTCAAGAAACCTTGATAATTTGTGAGTGTTGATACTGAGAGGGTTGTGGGAGGGTGGATTGGAAAGAGGGAACTGATTACAAGTATCTAAATGTGACCTCCTCTCTGGGGGACGGACAACAGAAAAGTGGGTGAAGGGAGACATCGGAGCGGTCAAGATCCTGCCTTTTCAATTCCTCCATAGGGAGGCATGGTTGACGGTCATGGTCAACCCCAATGGCTGGATTGAATTCACCTGGCCCAGATGGGCCAATCCAGGTGTAATGCCCACCTAGGTGTACCACCCCTTCCTGGCCGGAAGTTTGAACCTGAGCATATGTAATGGATGACCCAGTCCCTATGCTAAACCACCTAATAGTATTTGCAAGATGCCAAGCACCGTTCTAAGCTTTTTGTGTATAATAATTCAATTATTCCACTTAACAAGCCTATGTGTGGACTCTATTTGGCCTCCTTTTACAGATGAAAAATCAGTGGCACAGAATGATAAAGTCATGAGCCTAGGACCACACAGTGAGGAAGTGGGAAGGAGAGATTTGCACCCAGGCTGCAGAGCCCATGCCTTGGGTGCCTACAGCTGCCATGTAGGACACAGAAAAGCATGGAGCAGACTCGGCGTAAGATATTAGGGAGTTGGGAGGACTGTAGCATGAATGTATGTGCTATGACTTCATGAGAGTAGCTGCTACTCAGATCCAGAAGAGAATACAAGCCTTTTGCAAAAATTATTTTTGCCAAGAGAGGGTGTAAAACTGCATCTTGTGCGAAATCCCCCCAACCTGCACATGTGCATAGCTATTTCAGAAGGTTCCAAACAATGTGTGCTGTGCGGCAAACCAAACTGAGCTCAGGGGGAGCTGGGCTGTGCGTTATGTTAGCCAGAAAGTGAGCAGTTTGAACTCACCAGCCACCACTCCAAGGGAGAAAGAGGAGGCTTTCTGCTCCCATGGACTTACAGTCTTCGAAGTGGCAGGGAGCATTTCCATGCGTCCTATGATTAGGATCTCAGAAGGTGAGGGTGGAGTTGGTTGAGACCTGTCTTCAGGGCATTTCCCAGAAGGGCTTCCTGCAGTGGCTCTGCCTTCAGGAATGTCTGATGACCTTGAGGGCAGCAAAGTCCTAAACACACTCAAGCAGTGGTTCTCAACCTTCCTAATACAGGTCCTCTTGTTGTGGTGATGCCCCCCTCCCCCAACCATTAAATGATTTTCTTGCTACTTCATCAGTGTAATTTTGCTACAGTTATGAATTGGGTGAGCCCTGTGAAAGGGTCATATGACTCCCAAAGGGGTCGCAACCCACAGGTTGAGAACCACTGCACTAAGGGTTCCCCTCCCAGGCAGCCCTACCAGTGTCTGGTGTGCATAGTTCTGTGAGGTGAGAGAAATGGACTTAGTGTCTGCTTCTGGTGACAGTTGATGTGGGTGGGCTTTCTCCCTATGTCAAATCCCTCTCAAGCCATTTGTCACCACAACAGAGGGAGCCATGCACAAAAAAGCAAGAAGAGGATGCAGCGCAGCAGGACAGCAAGCAGAACAAAGATTGAATAAGCACAATTCACTTCAATCATGAATCGGGTGCCCTTGAGATGTGAGGAAGACCCCAGTCTAGTGACATTAGATCAGGTTTAGGGATTGAGTGAAGCGACCCCTCTTGGCTCCCCTCAGCTCCTATTTTGCTTTCCCATTGATCCTGACCCTTGCATCGTGATTGGTCCTTATTCCAGCATGATGGTTGGTTTCATAACCACGGCATATG
>NW_027459078.1:210000-300000 GCF_050624435.1 Tenrec ecaudatus | reverse complement strand
TTACTCAGCCTGCCTCAGACATGAAAAAGAAATGGGAAGCATTTGAAGGGAACAATCTTCGTGATTTGGTAGAAGTGTCTTATTGGGTGTATCACAACACAGATGACCCTACCACGACAGAGACAAAGAAATAGCTAAAATACTAGGAATTGCCATGAGACACAACAGAGACTCAGAAAAAGAGATCATGGCCCACTCACGGAGAGACTGACCTGTGGCACCGCCAAGCCCTGAGGAAGGAAGGATCCAGGTGCCTACTACAGAAGAGACAGACATTGGAAAAAACATTGCATTGAAAACTCCAGGAGAGACGGACAAACCTCCACAAGAGAGGACGGGCCTCGTCCTCGCCTAGAAAAAGCCAAGTGAGAGACAATAACGCTTGAGGAAGCTGAAGGAATGTCTCAGGGCTCTGTTTCACTGGCCCCCAGGATCCCGTGCTAACTGTCCAAGTTGGGGGCCAGCCAGGAAATGTCTTGGAGGACACAGGGGCCATCTTCTCAGGTTCAAAAAAGAGAACGGACACATTGTCAAAGGAAAGATCGGAATTACTGTCAGCCTATGATTGCTTCCAAAGTACTCACACCAGAAGGTTTGCATGGAGATTGGGGGGCTTCCCAAGCCATCAAGGTAAAAAATGTCTCTCTGCCCTATGTCCCAGTTAGCCACATGGTTTTCATGGCACTGGCTCCCGGTTCGGCTGTTGAGCCAGTGAAACTCTTTTAGCAGGAGTTGAAGTGGCCATCAGCGGAAGGACAAAACCTCCACAGTGGGCTTCCCGTATCAATACGAAGCCACCTATATCACCTCTTGGACATTATCATTGTCCTGGACTCTGAATCGCCACCCCAGATCTAGAATGCGCCTGACATGTCCACATGGTTTGAATCAGGTTCGGGTTAACCCCTCTTGATCACTTAGTGACATGGGACACTAGACCCTGGAATACCTTTACTTTCCAGATGAGAAAACTCACTCAAAAAGACACAGGTACTGACCAACTGGAACACAACTGGGTAACAACAAAGCCACATTCCCAACCAGTGTCTGGAGCCAGAGCTCAGAGCCCCATATGCCTGTGCCCAGCTGAGCAGTCACCCTCTCCTGGACCCTCGAAACATCTGAGCAGGTCCTCCCCCCACCCATGCCCCTCTCCCACACCCAAATATGTTTTTTCATAGGATGGCACTAAATCTGCAGCTCTGGGAGAGGGACATATCTGATGGAGAATACGGAGCAGATGAAGGGGGAGGAGGGGAGAATGGAGCACATCCTGGCCCACCAGGCCTTGAGGATGATGTTCCCACTCAGAGAAGACAGTCCACACAGAAGACCACATGGCCAGCCCAAGATGAGACACGACGTCCCTCAAAGACTCATAGCCCTAGAAGGGACAACACCTGAGAGACAGTGCGGGAACGGATCCCGCCACACCGAGGCATAGCACTAAGGGGGTGCAGCAGAAGAGTAAGGAGGTGGAGCAACAAGGTCCCCAGGGAATGCCAAAGGAGGACTTTGGGGGCAGGACTTGGTGCCCGCACAGACTGGACTGGAAAACACTGCTAAGGGCCAACAAACAGTCCGTGAACTAACTACGAGCTTTCCTTTTTTGAGAGTTGTGTTTTCTTTGATGGTCATTGGATTTTGGCTATTTTCTTTCTTTTGGTGCTTGCTTTCGCTCTGTCTTGTGTTTGTGCATGTTATTACCTCTATTGTATGTCTAAAAAGAGATGCTGGATGCACAATCTGCAGGAGAGAAAAAGGGGACCAACGCTTCGCGGGAGGGCCACGGGAAAGAGGGAGTTGGGGGGAAAGGGAGTGATGTCAAGAAACCCAGAGACAAGGGAACAACAAGTGGATGCAAATCCGTGGTGAGGGCGATGTAGGAATCCTGGTAGGGCGTGATCAAGGGTGAAGGAACCAAGAGGATTTACTGAAACCCAAATGAAGACTGAGCATGGCAGTGGGCACAAGAGGGAAATGAAAGGGAATAGCAGAGCGACCTAGGAAGCACGGGCCAGTTATACAGGTCTAAAGAAAGACACGCACAGATGTAAATATATTTATCTGTGAGCATGGGGAAATACACCTATGTCCATATCTTTATAGGTTTCCTATTAAGGTAGCAGATGGCCTTTGGGCCTCCACTCAAGGACTCTCTCATTGCAAGAATACCTTGTTCTATTACATTGGCATTCTATGATGCTCACCTTCCGGACAGATTCCTTGAAGTCTAAGCGGTTGCATAAGCAAATGTGGTCAAGAAAGCTTATGGTGCCCTGCTATCAAAAGATATGGCGTCTGAGGTCTTAAAGGCCTGAAGGGTAAGCAAGCGGCCATGTAGCTCAGAAACAACAGAGCCCACATGGAATAAGCATACCAGCCTGTGCGATCACGAGGTATCAAAGGGATCAGGCATCATCAGCACAAAAAAATCTCATTGCGAATGAGCAGGGAATGCTGGGTAGAGAGCCAAAGCCCATTCGCAGTACACTGGACATTCCCTTAAGTAAGGTCTTGGGGAAGAGACAAGCCTACACAGGGTACTAGACAGCAACTGTGAAACACAACTTTCCTCTAGCTCCTCAATGCTTCCTCTCCCCTCACTATCAAGATCCCAATTATAACTTACAAATCTGACTAGACCAGAGAATGTACACTGGGACAGATAGGAACTAGACACACAGGGAATTCAAGGTGGATGAGCCCTTTAGGACCAGTGTTATGAATGGGGATGCTGGGAGGGTGGAGGGAGGGTAGGTTGGCACCGGGGAACCGATGACATGGATCTACATAAAACCTCAAAAGAAAAAGGGGTGAAGGGGACATCAGACAGTGCAAGATATGACAAAATAATAATTAGTAAATGATGAAGGATTGATGAGGAGGGGTAGTGAGAATGGGGGCGAGGGGAATGAGGAGCTGAGGCCAGGGGCTTGGGTGGAGAGAAGATATTTTGAGAATAATGAGGGCAATGAATGTACAAATGTGCCTTATATCAGTGATGTTTGCACGTATTGTGGTTATTGTTGTATGAGCCCCTATAAAAGGAGAGAAAAAAAAGACCCTGGCAGAGGGTTGATGCTAGGATGATCTCAGGCTGGATTAGACCAGCAAAAGCAGGTGCTGCAGTCGCCTCACCCTGTGTCTATTCCTGTGTGGGGCATGAAGCTTAGGGTCCACAGCCCCGGCAGCTGGACAGTGAGAGAGGTGGGGCTCTGAGGTCATTCCACAGGGGGAATGGCCCTCCGGTTCCTGCAGGGCCCACCCTCTTGTGTAGTCCTGCTGTCTGGGGCACCTCTTTCACGGAGCCCACACCAGGGCAGCTCTTCAACTCATGGGGGATTGGCAGGAAGCCTCTGCTCATGCACACACACCACCACCTAGCTGGAGGACCTCGGTGAACAAACCTTGAGGCAGACAACAAGCCCACTAACTGATCCTGTGAGAGATATAATCAGGATCCAGAAACCGGCAACTGGGAGCAAGGGGCAGCATACCTGGGTCCCAGCCCCTCCCACTGCCCTCTGCAAGGAGTGACATTCCAAAGCACAGTGTTTTCCAAAGGCACTGTCAGGACTTTGGAATGGGCAGCTCATTTGTGGACATGGATACTATGTGATCCAGACATACTACCTCCTCTGATCCTGTCAGCCAAGACTAAAAACCCTTCCAAGCAGAAAGCCATGCATCTGAACAGTATCCACCAGCCACTCACGTCCACTCCTGCTGCCTCCAAAGAGCTTCCCTGGGTTGGTCAGATCTCTCTGGGGACAGATATCCCTCGGTCCTTGGTTCTGCGTGAGAAAGAATTCATGCCAAAGCCTGGTTTGTGATCCAAGGGAGGTTTAGGAGCGTTAGGGAGGTGTGGTGGGCAACACTGGTCGATCCTAGTGGCTGAATTGAATATACTTGGCCTAGGTGGGTCGATGCAGGTGCAGCGCCCACCCAGGTGGACCTGCCCTTCCTGGCCGGAAACCTGGACCTCTGAGCACGCACAGTGTGCCACTCCTTCCTGGGCCGCTAACTGGGCCATCTGAGCATGTGTAATGGACACCCCAGTCCCTATGCTAGCTACCTAACATTTCCATCCTGAAGAGATGTGGACCCAAATCTTTGGGGTACTGGGCGACGACATCTCTAGCTACTTCCTGCTGGCAAAAAGGGCGATGTAGGGCTTTGGGTCCACACCCTTCCTGCTCTGCTGGGAGGGGTTGTCCATTCAGCGCTAGATTGGATAAGGTTGAAGTGGTCCAGGAGATGGTGGTCCTGGAGTTGGCACAATTGGATTAGGGGCTTTGGTAACTTGAGAACTTCTGGAAAAACCAACAAACGCACAAAAGGGTGAACAGTTTAACTGAGACAAGGCTAGGATTGTGAGGTGGGAGTGCCCTTGAAAGTAGGTGAGTATCACAGGAAGTAAGTAAAAAGTCTTAGGATTATCAGGCGTGTGTGTTTGTTCATTCTAAGTACCGGCACAGGGGTAAAAGCATTCACAATTTCCCCTAGCGGGGTCCAGGGTTTGGGCACTACTGGGTGCAGTGGGATCACCGCTTCACTTATGATCCTAAGGCATTGGCCCCTCTGATAAGAACCATCCTTCTTTTTAACCCTACAACGCCTCACTTTTAAATTTTGGGGCAAAAAAAATTTCGTTTTGATTCATTACTTTCATAGTTATCAATATATATACATTTATATTCATTTGATTAAATGTTAGGGAAAGGTCATGCTCGGTGTTATAGGGTTAAATTGTAATATTGGGATGCTACAGGCGGATTCAACAGGGATCAAAAGTAGAGTAACTGCCTGTGTCATTTTTAATTTTCTCGGGTTCCATTTGAGTAAAAGGCTTGTAAGTTGCCCGGGGACCAAATGCCCCTGGTGCCTCTACTAGGGGTAGAATGTTCAGGGAGGGTTCAGGGGTGGGACAATAGTGACCTGAAGTCCAGGATCCCTTAGGGCAGGAGTCCTCAAATTGTTTACACAGGGGGCCAGTTCATTGTCTCTCCGACCGTTGTAGGGCCAGACTATGGTTTTCAAAAAACCTATGGACAAATTCCTATGCACACTGCACGGGTCGGCTGCTAAGCAGGACAGGCAGTGGCAGCAAAAACACCCCGAGGGTGGGATAAATGGCATCGCACCACATGTGCCCCATGGACCACAGTTTGAGGACGCCAGCCTTAGGGGTTCCTGGGTGCACTGGGGATGAAGGTCTCCTACTGCTCCTCGAGAGGAGAAATGCTCTAAGTTCTGGCATCTCCGCCCACTTTCCCGGCACTCTACCGAACTGTTCCCGGTGAATCACGGTTGGAAGGGAAAGCGTACCCTTCTCTGCCCACCATTCTCCTTTCTCAAAACGATACTGTGGCCAAATAGAGTTGCAAAGTGAATCTATCAGCTTTTGTTTGCCCAGCCTCTCTGTATCAACTCTATCCCAATTGGACACGATTCATGCAAGGGGGCAATTCCTGAGCATCAAGCTGCTAAGTCCCATCTAGAAAGCACAAAACAAGGAGGCGATTGACAGCTTGCTGCCTCCAGGTCAATAAACCCCACTTGAGAGCACACCCCTGGCTTGCCCTGAATCTCATGCCTCAGCCCGAGGGAAGGGGGTCAAGGACTAGTCGCCGAGGGCGACCTTTAGGTCCAACCATTTTTCTGGACAACAGGCTAGGAGGACCACTGCTTGGGATGGCCCCAAGGCCCTCCAAGACGCCTGCTGGTGGGGCTGATGCTCAAATCTCTCAAGGGAAGGGACACGTGGCAGCTCAGGGAACCTTAAGGGAAATTGGAATTTCTGGCTGGAACATCATGGCAGAGGAGCTGTGTATTAAGTAAGAGCTGTCCCCAAAAGTGCCTGAAGCAGCATCGCTGAAAGCCTAAATAACAGTGACTCCGCCTAGGCTTCCGAACGCCATTGGCCTAAGCCTGGGCCACGGGAAAGCAGCCTGTAAGAAGGAACAAACCAAATCTGGAAGAACACTAGCCCTATAACGCCTCAAGTTTTAAATTTTGGAAATATTTTTTTTGGTTTTTATTATTTACTTTCATAGTTATCAATATATATGACATTCAAAATATATTTTAAAAGCATAAAATTTTCAGTGTTTTTGAAATGTGACCAAATTGTCACATTTATAATATGGGTACCAGATACGTTTTCATTAAGAATTATGACAATTTTGTGCTTGGCGTTATAGGGCTAGAGCAGCTTGTTTGAAAAACCAGGAGAAAGGCAAAGGGAATGGAGGGGAAAAGGGAAACTTTGGGCTCCCGGGACCAGGCAGGGCTAACTCCCAGGCCTCTTCACCCAGCTCCCTAGGCAGCGCCCTTCCACATGTGGACTGGTGGGTGCCACCTTGGCCATGGCCACAGATCCTGTTACCTCTCGACTACAATGGCGACTGTGTAGGATCTCTGGGAAAAGCTGAAACAGCTTTGACAAGAGTGAAGCCATTTGGGGCTGACAGAAGCCACCATGAAAAGAAAATAAAGTAGCTAGGAAGTGTAAATGAACTAGCTGATATTGGGGAGGTAGGCTGTGCAGACGTCGCCCAAGGGAATGTCATGAAGGAAATGGGTGTTCAGAAGGCTTGCGAGAACGACCAGAGCAGTTTTGGTTCAACTAAGAATGGCTAACCCTAATACCCCGCTTCTCACTCGCCTAGTCCTGAGGAAGTATCCATGTACCTACTATACAAAACAGTGACATTGGAAAAACCAGTGCCTTGAAAAGCCCAGGAGAGGCAGAAGAGCCACCACTAGAGAGAACGGGCCTAGTCCTCGCCTAGAAAAATCGAAGCTACAGACAATAATGCTCGAAGCTGAATAAAGGTGTCCAGGCTCTGTTTCACTTGACCCCAAAGAGCCCATGCTCACTCTCCATGTAGGGAGCCAGCCAGTAAATTTCTAGGTGGACAAAGGGGTCACCTTCTTGGTTTCAGAAAAGACTACAGGTGCCTTGTCAAAAGGAAAGGCTTTCATTACAGGGGCCCCAGGGCAGACCCAAGCACACCCATGGACAACGGCCAGAATAACAGATTTAGCACAAGAGACAGTTACACGCTCACCCTGGTAATGCCTCAATGCCCCTTTCCCCTAATTGATCGTGACTTATTATGAAAAATGGCAGCCATAATTACTTTCTCATCTGCTACAACCACCTTAACCCTTGAACTTGAAAAGCCAAAAGTTTTGCTCACCACTCCAATGTCAGAGTGATATGTGTTTTATCAAGGAGCAGAAGAGACCTCCTCAAAGGAACTTCTTGATAAATCACTAAAAGATATTCCTTTTGTTTGGGCAGAGAACAACCTGCCAGACCTTTCTGAACTTCAGGTGCCTGGGGTCGTACAACTTCTGAGCTCAGCTACACTGGTGTGTCAAGCTAACCCTACTCCCTGGATAGCAAAAGTGGGTATTTCTGTTCCCATTTGCAGACTAAAGAGGACAGGCATTTGGGTCCTCTGCAAGTCCACATGGAATGCTCCCCTGCTGCCCATGCAGAAGCCGGGAACTGAGGACTTCCAACCGGTGCAGGATCTCAGAGAGGCAAATGAGAGGATAGAAACTGGCCACCCCACGTGCCAAACCCTGAGATCCTCCTGAGTACTATCCCATCAAACTGAATTTGTTATACTGTTTTGGACTTAAAGATGCTTTGTTCTCCATACCCGTGTCCCCTGCACATCAACCCAGTGAAGACTTACAGGGACACAAGGAGGAACACCCCCAAACCACCTTGCTCCAGTATGCAGATGACCTCCTCCTGGCCTCCAAAACCCTGGAGGAATGCCAACGGGCTACCAAGGACCTGATAATAGTCCTTGGCCCCTTGGGGTACAGGGTATCTGCAAGAAAGGCTCAACTGTGTGTCCATAAAGCTGTATACCTAGGCTACCAACTGGAGGAGGGAAAACGGAACTTGTCCCCCAGCCGCACTGAGGCGATCCTCAAAATCCCAGTCCCTGAGACGAAGAAGCAGTTGCAAGAGTTTCTAGGAACTGTGGGGTACTGTCCATTGTGGAATTTGGGATTTGCAAAAACAACGAAACCCCTATATGCAAGTACTGGGGAAAGGAAAAAGAACTTAAATGGACTGAAGTAGAACAACAAGCGTTTGAATCCTTTAAAAAGTCGCTCATATGGGCAACCTCCCTTGCCCTACTAGACATAGTAAAGCCCTTCCAATTGTCTATGTGAGGCCAGAGGCACAGCAAAAGAAGTGCTAACTGAGAACTTGCGGCCATGGAAGAGACCTGTGACCTATCTTTCAAAGAAACTGGACTCTGTAGCTGCAGGATGGCCGAGCTGCATGCGAGCTGTGGCTGCCACGGCCATCCTAGTCATAGAAGCTAGGAAGCTTACACTGGGACAGGATATTGCTGTGGTAGGGGGACCTATGGTTGAACCACTCCTAACTAGTCCCCCGGACCGGTGGATCTCGAATGCCAGGACTATACCACAAATCCCCAAGGTAGTGGCTGTGACCATGCCATCCCCAGTGTTACAGCCACAACCTACATACTCAGAAAATGATCTAAAGATAAGCCAAGAGCTGGCCTGCCAAAAAGGCTGGGAGCATCCAGGGTGGCTGCTCCATCCTGATGGAAGAAGATTCATGCCAGAAGCTCTGGGAGAGATCTGACTCAAGGACTACATGAAGGTATGCATTTGGGATCCTCTCTAAACTGTCTCAGTTGCTTCTCAGGCACTTTTACATACCCAGGCTTGGACACTGGGTGGCAGATGTCACCCACCGTTGATTGCACTGTGCTCGGGTAAACAACCCCAGAAAGAAAAGGAGCAACCCCAACCACGAGCTTGAGGTAGTAGTCCTGGAGAATTCTGGGAGGTGGACTTTATGGATATCAAATTTAGAAAGTATGACTACCGATATTTGCTGGTGTTCGTAGACACCTGTTCTGGATGGGTGGAAGCCTTCCCAACCAAGAAGGAAACTGCTGCCACTGTGTGTAAATTATTAGTAACTAAAATTGTCCCTAGATTTGGCCTTCCCACCACCTTGGTGTCCAACAATGGGCCAACATTTATTGCTCAAATTACTAAAGTCTTAGCAATGCTTCTAAATATTAACTGGAAGCTCTTCAGGGCAAGTAGAAAAAAATAAACAGAACCCTAAAGGAATTGTTCGTTAAGTTGCATTTAGGACCTGGCGAGAACTGGGTTGATCCTTACTTTACCTTTTGCCCTACTTCAAGTCCGATGCACTCCCTATGTGAAAAGCATGACCCCATTTGAATTTATGTTTGGCAGACCTTCCCCAAATCCTCCCAAGATTGAAAGAAGTAGAAATAATGGAAGTCACTAATCGTTCCCTCATCGAGTGCCTGCAGGCTGTGCAACAGGTGAGAGACAAATCATCTGCTCTGACACCTTCATTTTGGGCCTAACCAAGGGAAAGGGAACAGGCAGCCAACAACGTGCAACCAGGAAACTGGACATGGGTAAAGAAGCACCAACCTGACACCTTAGAACCTAGGTGGACTGGCCTATACCAAGTGATACTTACAACACCAACTGCTGTTAAGATAGTGGGGAGGGGGCCGTAGATTCATCAGTCATAAGTAAAAAAAAAAAAAAAAAAAGCCCTCCCTGAGCATATCCTGAAAAGATGGACACCGAGAAAGACGGAAAATCCCTCAAAATTAAGGCTTTACAGAACTAAATTGTTTTTCTCCGAGTATTTCTGACAGCACCCACTGTTTCCCCCAAGCACAAACACATCTGTGGACTGCTATTCTAACCTCCAGCAGACTCAGGTTTACACAGGCCCCTCAGGGCCCCTCATGGGGCACAGCCTACCTAGAAGCTGCTGGAGAGAAAATCACTCAGTGGGCTACGGGATCCTGCCTTTGGGATGATGTTCCCACTCAGAGAAGACAGTCCACACAGAAGACCACATGGCCAGCCCAAGATGAGACACGACGTCCCTCAAAAACCCATAGCCCTAGAAGGGACAACACTGGAGACAGTGCGGGAACGGATCCCGCCACACCGAGGCATAGCACTAAGGGGGTGCAGCAGAAGAGCAAGGAAGTGGAGCAACAAGGTCCCCAGGGAATGCCAAAGGAGGACTTTGGGGGCAGGACTTGGTGCCCGCACAGACTGGACTGGAAAACACTGCTAAGGGCCAACAAACAGTCCGTGAACTAACTACGAGCTTTCCTTTCTTGAGGGGTTGTGTTTTCTTTGATGGTCATTGGATTTTGGCTGTTTTCTTTCTTTTGGTGCTTGCTTTCGCTCTGTCTTGTTTTTGTGCATGTTATTACCTCTACTGTATGTCTAAAAAGAGATGCTGGATGCACAATCTGCAGGAGAGAAAAAGGGGACCAACGCTTCGCGGGAGGGCCACGAGAAAGAGGGAGTTGGGGGGAAAGGGAGTGATGTCAAGAAACCCAGAGACAAGGGAACAACAAGTGGATGCAAATCCGTGGTGAGGGCGATGTAGGAATCCTGGTAGGGCGTGATCAAGGGTGAAGGAACCAAGAGGATTTACTGAAACCCAAATGAAGACTGAGCATGGCAGTGGGCTCAAGAGGGAAATGAAAGGGAATAGCAGAGCGACCTAGGAAGCACGGGCCAGTTATACAGGTCTAAAGAAAGGCACGCACAGATGTAAATATATTTATCTGTGAGCATGGGGAAATACACCTATGTCCATATCTTTATAGGTTTCCTATTAAGGTAGCAGATGGCCTTTGGGCCTCCACTCAAGGACTCTCTCATTGCAAGAATACCTTGTTCTATTACATTGGCATTCTATGATGCTCACCTTCCCGACACGTTCCCTGATGTCTAAGCGGTTGCATAAGCAAATGTGGTCAAGAAAGCTGATGGTGCCCTGCTATCAAAAGATATGGCGTCTGAGGTCTTAAAGGCCTGAAGGGTAAGCAAGCGGCCATGTAGCTCAGAAACAACAGAGCCCACATGGAATAAGCATACCAGCCTGTGCGATCACGAGGTATCAAAGGGATCAGGCATCATCAGCACAAAAAAATCTCATTGCGAATGAGCAGGGAATGCTGGGTAGAGAGCCAAAGCCCATTTGCAGTACACTGGACATTCCCTTAAGTAAGGTCTTGGGGAAGAGACATGCCTACACAGGGTACTAGACAGCAACGGTGAAACACAACTTTCCACTAGCTCCTCAATGCTTCCTCTCCCCTTACTATCAAGATCCCAATTATAACTTACAAATCTGACTAGACCAGAGAATGTACACTGGGACAGATAGGAACTAGACACACAGGGAATTCAAGGTGGATGAGCCCTTTAGGACCAGTGTTATGAATGGGGATGCTGGGAGGGTGGAGGGAGGGTAGGCTGGCACCAGGGAACCAATGACAAGGATCTACATAAAACCTCAAAAGAAAAGGGGGTGAAGGGGGACATCAGACAGTGCAAGATATGACAAAATAATAATTAGTAAATAATGAAGGATTGATGAGGAGGGGTAGTGAGAATGGGGGCGGGGGGAATGAGGAGCTGAGGCCAGGGGCTTGGGTGGAGAGAAGATATTTTGAGAATAATGAGGGCAATGAATGTACAAATGTGCCTTATATCAGTGATGTTTGCACGTATTGTGGTTATTGTTGTATGAGCCCCTATAAAAGGAGAGAAAAAAAAGACCCTGGCAGAGGGTTGATGCTAGGATGATCTCAGGCTGGATTAGACCAGCAAAAGCAGGTGCTGCAGTCGCCTCACCCTGTGTCTATTCCTGTGTGGGGCATGAAGCTTAGGGTCCACAGCCCCGGCAGCTGGACAGTGAGAGAGGCGGGGCTCTGAGGTCATTCCACAGGGGGAATGGCCCTCCGGTTCCTGCAGGGCCCACCCTCTTGTGTAGTCCTGCTGTCTGGGGCACCTCTTTCACGGAGCCCACACCAGGGCAGCTCTTCATCTCATGGGGGATTGGCAGGAAGCCTCTGCTCATGCACACACACCACCACCTAGCTGGAGGACCTCGGTGAACAAACCTTGAGGCAGACAACAAGCCCACTAACTGATCCTGTGAGAGATATAATCAGGATCCAGAAACCGGCAACTGGGAGCAAGGGGCAGCATACCTGGGTCCCAGCCCCTCCCACTGCCCTCTGCAAGCTGTGACATTCCAAAGCACAGTGTTTTCCAAAGGCAC
Source organism: Tenrec ecaudatus (assembly GCF_050624435.1). NCBI lineage: Eukaryota > Metazoa > Chordata > Mammalia > Afrosoricida > Tenrecidae > Tenrec > Tenrec ecaudatus. The sequence goes on along the minus strand of NW_027459078.1, from coordinate 287,837 downwards.
TGTCAGGACTTTGGAATGGGCAGCTCATTTGTGGACATGGATACTATGTGATCCAGACATACTACCTCCTCTGATCCTGTCAGCCAAGACTAAAAACCCTTCCAAGCAGAAAGCCATGCATCTGAACAGTATCCACCAGCCACTCACGTCCACTCCTGCTGCCTCCAAAGAGCTTCCCTGGGTTGGTCAGATCTCTCTGGGGACAGATATCCCTCGGTCCTTGGTTCTGCGTGAGAAAGAATTCATGCCAAAGGCTGGTTTGTGATCCAAGGGAGGTTTAGGAGCGTTAGGGAGGTGTGGTGGGCAACCCTGGTCGATCCTAGTGGCTGAATTGAATATACTTGGCCTAGGTGGGTCGATGCACGTGCAGCGCCCACCCAGGTGGACCTGCCCTTCCTGGCCGGAAACCTGGACCTCTGAGCACGCACAGTGTGCCACTCCTTCCTGGGCCGCTAACTGGGCCATCTGAGCATGTGTAATGGACACCCCAGTCCCTATGCTAGCTACCTAACATTTCCATCCTGAAGAGATGTGGACCCAAATCTTTGGGGTACTGGGCGACGACATCTCTAGCTACTTCCTGCTGGCAAAAAGGGCGATGTGGGGCTTTGGGTCCACACCCTTCCTGCTCTGCTGGGAGGGGTTGTCCATTCAGCGCTAGATTGGATAAGGTTGAAGTGGTCCAGGAGATGGTGGTCCTAGAGTTGGCACAATTGGATTAGGGGCTTTGGTAACTTAAGAACTTCTGGAAAAACCAACAAACGCACAAAAGGGTGAACAGTTTAACTGAGACAAGGCTAGGATTGTGAGGTGGGAGTCCCTTGAAAGTAGGTGAGTATCACAGGAAGTAAGTAAAAAGTCTTAGGATTATCAGGCGTGTGTGTTTGTTCATTCTAAGTACCGGCACAGGGGTAAAAGCATTCACAATTTCCCCTAGCGGGGTCCAGGGTTTGGGCACTACTGGGTGCAGTGGGATCACCGCTTCACTTATGATCCTAAGGCATTGGCCCCTCTGATAAGAACCATCCTTCTTTTTAACCCTATAACGCCTCACTTTTAAATTTTGGGGCAAAAAAAATTTCGTTTTGATTCATTACTTTCATAGTTATCAATATATATACATTTATATTCATTTGATTAAATGTTAGGGAAAGGTCATGCTCGGTGTTATAGGGTTAAATTGTAATATTGGGATGCTACAGGCGGATTCAACAGGGATCAAAAGTAGAGTAACTGCCTGTGTCATTTTTAATTTTCTCGGGTTCCATTTGAGTAAAAGGCTTGTAAGTTACCCGGGGACCAAATGCCCCTGGTGCCTCTACTAGGGGTAGAATGTTCAGGGAGGGTTCAGGGGTGGGACAATAGTGACCTGAAGTCCAGGATCCCTTAGGGCAGGAGTCCTCAAATTGTTTACACAGGGGGCCAGTTCATTGTCTCTCCGACCGTTGTAGGGCCAGACTATGGTTTTCAAAAAACCTATGGACAAATTCCTATGCACACTGCACGAGTCAGCTGCTAAGCAGGACAGGCAGTGGCAGCAAAAACACCCCGAGGGTGGGATAAATGGCATCGCGCCACATGTGCCCCATGGACCACAGTTTGAGGACGCCAGCCTTAGGGGTTCCTGGGTGCACTGGGGATGAAGGTCTCCTACTGCTCCTCGAGAGGAGAAATGCTCTAAGTTCTGGCATCTCCGCCCACTTTCCCGGCACTCTACCGAACTGTTCCCGGTGAATCACGGTTGGAAGGGAAAGCATACCCTTCTCTGCCCACCATTCTCCTTTCTCAAAACGATACTGTGGCCAAATAGAGTTGCAAAGTGAATCTATCAGCTTTTGTTTGCCCAGCCTCTCTGTATCAACTCTATCCCAATTGGACACGATTCATGCAAGGGGGCAATTCCTGAGCATCAAGCTGCTAAGTCCCATCTAGAAAGCACAAAACAAGGAGGCGATTGACAGCTTGCTGCCTCCAGGTCAATAACCCCCACTTGAGAGCACACCCCTGGCTTGCCCTGAATCTCATGCCTCAGCCCGAGGGAAGGGGGTCAAGGACTAGTCGCCGAGGGCGACCTTTAGGTCCAACCATTTTTCTGGACAACAGGCTAGGAGGACCACTGCTTGGGATGGCCCCAAGGCCCTCCAAGACGCCTGCTGGTGGGGCTGATGCTCAAATCTCTCAAGGGAAGGGACACGTGGCAGCTCAGGGAACCTTAAGGGAAATTGGAATTTCTGGCTGGAACATCATGGCAGAGGAGCTGTGTATTAAGTAAGAGCTGTCCCCAAAAGTGCCTGAAGCAGCATCGCTGAAAGCCTAAATAACAGTGACTCCGCCTAGGCTTCCGAACGCCATTGGCCTAAGCCTGGGCCACGGGAAAGCAGCCTGTAAGAAGGAACAAACCAAATCTGGAAGAACACTAGCCCTATAACGCCTCAAGTTTTAAATTTTGGAAATATTTTTTTTGGTTTTTATTATTTACTTTCATAGTTATCAATATATATGACATTCAAAATATATTTTAAAAGCATAAAATTTTCAGTGTTTTTGAAATGTGACCAAATTGTCACATTTATAATTTGGGTACCAGATACGTTTTCATTAAGAATTATGACAATTTTGTGCTTGGCGTTATAGGGCTAGAGCAGCTTGTTTGAAAAACCAGGAGAAAGGCAAAGGGAATGGAGGGGAAAAGGGAAACTTTGGGCTCCTGGGACCAGGCAGGGCTAACTCCCAGGTCTCTTCACCCAGCTCCCTAGGCAGCGCCCTTCCACATGTGGACTGGTGGGTGCCACCTTGGCCATGGTCACAGATCCTGTTACCTCTCGACTACAATGGCGACTGTGTAGGATCTCTGGGAAAAGCTGAAACAGCTTTGACAAGAGTGAAGCCATTTGGGGCTGACAGAAGCCACCATGAAAAGAAAATAAAGTAGCTAGGAAGTGTAAATGAACTAGCTGATATTGGGGAGGTAGGCTGTGCAGACGTCGCCCAAGGGAATGTCATGAAGGAAATGCGTGTTCAGAAGTCTTGCGAGAACGACCAGAGCAGTTTTGGTTCAACTAAGAATGGCTAACCCTAATACCCCGCTTCTCACTCGCCTAGTCCTGAGGAAGTATCCATGTACCTACTATACAAAACAGTGACATTGGAAAAACCAGTGCCTTGAAAAGCCCAGGAGAGGCGGAAGAGCCACCACTAGAGAGAACGGGACTAGTCCTCGCCTAGAAAAATCGAAGCTACAGACAATAATGCTCGAAGCTGAATAAAGGTGTCCAGGCTCTGTTTCACTTGACCCCAAAGAGCCCATGCTCACTCTCCATGTAGGGAGCCAGCCAGTAAATTTCTAGGTGGACAAAGGGGTCACCTTCTTGGTTTCAGAAAAGACTACAGGTGCCTTGTCAAAAGGAAAGGCTTTCATTACAGGGGCCCCAGGGCAGACCCAAGCACACCCATGGACAACGGCCAGAATAACAGATTTAGCACAAGAGACAGTTACACGCTCACCCTGGTAATGCCTCAATGCCCCTTTCCCCTAATTGATCGTGACTTATTATGAAAAATGGCAGCCATAATTACTTTCTCATCTGCTACAACCACCTTAACCCTTGAACTTGAAAAGCCAAAAGTTTTGCTCACCACTCCAATGTCAGAGTGATATGTGTTTTATCAAGGAGCAGAAGAGACCTCCTCAAAGGAACTTCTTGATAAATCACTAAAAGATATTCGTTTTGTTTGGGCAGAGAACAACCTGCCAGACCTTTCTGAACTTCAGGTGCCTGGGGTCGTACAACTTCTGAGCTCAGCTACACTGGTGTGTCAAGCTAACCCTACTCCCTGGATAGCAAAAGTGGGTATTTCTGTTCCCATTTGCAGACTAAAGAGGACAGGCATTTGGGTCCTCTGCAAGTCCACATGGAATGCTCCCCTGCTGCCCATGCAGAAGCCGGGAACTGAGGACTTCCAACCGGTGCAGGATCTCAGAGAGGCAAATGAGAGGATAGAAACTGGCCACCCCACGTGCCAAACCCTGAGATCCTCCTGAGTACTATCCCATCAAACTGAATTTGTTATACTGTTTTGGACTTAAAGATGCTTTGTTCTCCATACCCGTGTCCCCTGCACATCAACCCAGTGAAGACTTACAGGGACACAAGGAGGAACACCCCCAAACCACCTTGCTCCAGTATGCAGATGACCTCCTCCTGGCCTCCAAAACCCTGGAGGAATGCCAACGGGCTACCAAGGACCTGATAATAGTCCTTGGCCCCTTGGGGTACAGGGTATCTGCAAGAAAGGCTCAACTGTGTGTCCATAAAGCTGTATACCTAGGCTACCAACTGGAGGAGGGAAAACGGAACTTGTCCCCCAGCCGCACTGAGGCGATCCTCAAAATCCCAGTCCCTGAGACGAAGAAGCAGTTGCAAGAGTTTCTAGGAACTGTGGGGTACTGTCCATTGTGGAATTTGGGATTTGCAAAAACAACGAAACCCCTATATGCAAGTACTGGGGAAAGGAAAAAGAACTTAAATGGACTGAAGTAGAACAACAAGCGTTTGAATCCTTTAAAAAGTCGCTCATATGGGCAACCTCCCTTGCCCTACTAGACATAGTAAAGCCCTTCCAATTGTCTATGTGAGGCCAGAGGCACAGCAAAAGAAGTGCTAACTGAGAACTTGCGGCCATGGAAGAGACCTGTGACCTATCTTTCAAAGAAACTGGACTCTGTAGCTGCAGGATGGCTGAGCTGCATGCGAGCTGTGGCTGCCACGGCCATCCTAGTCATAGAAGCTAGGAAGCTTACACTGGGACAGGATATTGCTGTGGTAGGGGGACCTATGGTTGAACCACTCCTAACTAGTCCCCCGGACCGGTGGATCTCGAATGCCAGGACTATACCACAAATCCCCAAGGTAGTGGCTGTGACCATGCCATCCCCAGTGTTACAGCCACAACCTACATACTCAGAAAATGATCTAAAGATAAGCCAAGAGCTGGCCTGCCAAAAAGGCTGGGAGCATCCAGGGTGGCTGCTCCATCCTGATGGAAGAAGATTCATGCCAGAAGCTCTGGGAGAGATCTGACTCAAGGACTACATGAAGGTATGCATTTGGGATCCTCTCTAAACTGTCTCAGTTGCTTCTCAGGCACTTTTACATACCCAGGCTTGGACACTGGGTGGCAGATGTCACCCACCGTTGATTGCACTGTGCTCGGGTAAACAACCCCAGAAAGAAAAGGAGCAACCCCAACCACGAGCTTGAGGTAGTAGTCCTGGAGAATTCTGGGAGGTGGACTTTATGGATATCAAATTTAGAAAGTATGACTACCGATATTTGCTGGTGTTCGTAGACACCTGTTCTGGATGGGTGGAAGCCTTCCCAACCAAGAAGGAAACTGCTGCCACTGTGTGTAAATTATTAGTAACTAAAATTGTCCCTAGATTTGGCCTTCCCACCACCTTGGTGTCCAACAATGGGCCAACATTTATTGCTCAAATTACTAAAGTCTTAGCAATGCTTCTAAATATTAACTGGAAGCTCTTCAGGGCAAGTAGAAAAAAATAAACAGAACCCTAAAGGAATTGTTCGTTAAGTTGCATTTAGGACCTGGCGAGAACTGGGTTGATCCTTACTTTACCTTTTGCCCTACTTCAAGTCCGATGCACTCCCTATGTGAAAAGCATGACCCCATTTGAATTTATGTTTGGAAGACCTTCCCCAAATCCTCCCAAGATTGAAAGAAGTAGAAATAATGGAAGTCACTAATCGTTCCCTCATCGAGTGCCTGCAGGCTGTGCAACAGGTGAGAGACAAATCATCTGCTCTGACACCTTCATTTTGGGCCTAACCAAGGGAAAGGGAACAGGCAGCCAACAACGTGCAACCAGGAAACTGGACATGGGTAAAGAAGCACCAACCTGACACCTTAGAACCTAGGTGGACTGGCCTATACCAAGTGATACTTACAACACCAACTGCTGTTAAGATAGTGGGGAGGGGGCCGTAGATTCATCAGTCATAAGTAAAAAAAAAAAAAAAAAAAAAAAGCCCTCCCTGAGCATATCCTGAAAAGATGGACACCGAGAAAGACGGAAAATCCCTCAAAATTAAGGCTTTACAGAACTAAATTGTTTTTCTCCGAGTATTTCTGACAGCACCCACTGTTTCCCCCAAGCACAAACACATCTGTGGACTGCTATTCTAACCTCCAGCAGACTCAGGTTTACACAGGCCCCTCAGGGCCCCTCATGGGGCACAGCCTACCTAGAAGCTGCTGGAGAGAAAGTCACTCAGTGGGCTACGGGATCCTGCCTTTGGGATGATGTTCCCACTCAGAGAAGACAGTCCACACAGAAGACCACATGGCCAGCCCAAGATGAGACACGACGTCCCTCAAAAACCCATAGCCCTAGAAGGGACAACACTGGAGACAGTGCGGGAACGGATCCCGCCACACCGAGGCATAGCACTAAGGGGGTGCAGCAGAAGAGCAAGGAAGTGGAGCAACAAGGTCCCCAGGGAATGCCAAAGGAGGACTTTGGGGGCAGGACTTGGTGCCCGCACAGACTGGACTGGAAAACACTGCTAAGGGCCAACAAACAGTCCGTGAACTAACTACGAGCTTTCCTTTCTTGAGGGGTTGTGTTTTCTTTGATGGTCATTGGATTTTGGCTGTTTTCTTTCTTTTGGTGCTTGCTTTCGCTCTGTCTTGTTTTTGTGCATGTTATTACCTCTACTGTATGTCTAAAAAGAGATGCTGGATGCACAATCTGCAGGAGAGAAAAAGGGGACCAACGCTTCGCGGGAGGGCCACGAGAAAGAGGGAGTTGGGGGGAAAGGGAGTGATGTCAAGAAACCCAGAGACAAGGGAACAACAAGTGGATGCAAATCCGTGGTGAGGGCGATGTAGGAATCCTGGTAGGGCGTGATCAAGGGTGAAGGAACCAAGAGGATTTACTGAAACCCAAATGAAGACTGAGCATGGCAGTGGGCTCAAGAGGGAAATGAAAGGGAATAGCAGAGCGACCTAGGAAGCACGGGCCAGTTATACAGGTCTAAAGAAAGGCACGCACAGATGTAAATATATTTATCTGTGAGCATGGGGAAATACACCTATGTCCATATCTTTATAGGTTTCCTATTAAGGTAGCAGATGGCCTTTGGGCCTCCACTCAAGGACTCTCTCATTGCAAGAATACCTTGTTCTATTACATTGGCATTCTATGATGCTCACCTTCCCGACACGTTCCCTGATGTCTAAGCGGTTGCATAAGCAAATGTGGTCAAGAAAGCTTATGGTGCCCTGCTATCAAAAGATATGGCGTCTGAGGTCTTAAAGGCCTGAAGGGTAAGCAAGCGGCCATGTAGCTCAGAAACAACAGAGCCCACATGGAATAAGCATACCAGCCTGTGCGATCACGAGGTATCAAAGGGATCAGGCATCATCAGCACAAAAAAATCTCATTGCGAATGAGCAGGGAATGCTGGGTAGAGAGCCAAAGCCCATTTGCAGTACACTGGACATTCCCTTAAGTAAGGTCTTGGGGAAGAGACATGCCTACACAGGGTACTAGACAGCAACGGTGAAACACAACTTTCCACTAGCTCCTCAATGCTTCCTCTCCCCTTACTATCAAGATCCCAATTATAACTTACAAATCTGACTAGACCAGAGAATGTACACTGGGACAGATAGGAACTAGACACACAGGGAATTCAAGGTGGATGAGCCCTTTAGGACCAGTGTTATGAATGGGGATGCTGGGAGGGTGGAGGGAGGGTAGGCTGGCACCAGGGAACCAATGACAAGGATCTACATAAAACCTCAAAAGAAAAGGGGGTGAAGGGGGACATCAGACAGTGCAAGATATGACAAAATAATAATTAGTAAATAATGAAGGATTGATGAGGAGGGGTAGTGAGAATGGGGGCGGGGGGAATGAGGAGCTGAGGCCAGGGGCTTGGGTGGAGAGAAGATATTTTGAGAATAATGAGGGCAATGAATGTACAAATGTGCCTTATATCAGTGATGTTTGCACGTATTGTGGTTATTGTTGTATGAGCCCCTATAAAAGGAGAGAAAAAAAAGACCCTGGCAGAGGGTTGATGCTAGGATGATCTCAGGCTGGATTAGACCAGCAAAGGCAGGTGCTGCAGTCGCCTCACCCTGTGTCTATTCCTGTGTGGGGCATGAAGCTTAGGGTCCACAGCCCCGGCAGCTGGACAGTGAGAGAGGCGGGGCTCTGAGGTCATTCCACAGGGGGAATGGCCCTCCGGTTCCTGCAGGGCCCACCCTCTTGTGTAGTCCTGCTGTCTGGGGCACCTCTTTCACGGAGCCCACACCAGGGCAGCTCTTCAACTCATGGGGGATTGGCAGGAAGCCTCTGCTCATGCACACACACCACCACCTAGCTGGAGGACCTCGGTGAACAAACCTTGAGGCAGACAACAAGCCCACTAACTGATCCTGTGAGAGATATAATCAGGATCCAGAAACCGGCAACTGGGAGCAAGGGGCAGCATACCTGGGTCCCAGCCCCTCCCACTGCCCTCTGCAAGCTGTGACATTCCAAAGCACAGTGTTTTCCAAAGGCACTGTCAGGACTTTGGAATGGGCAGCTCATTTGTGGACATGGATACTATGTGATCCAGACATACTACCTCCTCTGATCCTGTCAGCCAAGACTAAAAACCCTTCCAAGCAGAAAGCCATGCATCTGAACAGTATCCACCAGCCACTCACGTCCACTCCTGCTGCCTCCAAAGAGCTTCCCTGGGTTGCTCAGATCTCTCTGGGGACAGATATCCCTCGGTCCTTGGTTCTGCGTGAGAAAGAATTCATGCCAAAGCCTGGTTTGTGATCCAAGGGAGGTTTAGGAGCGTTAGGGAGGTGTGGTGGGCAACCCTGGTCGATCCTAGTGGCTGAATTGAATATACTTGGCCTAGGTGGGTCGATGCACGTGCAGCGCCCACCCAGGTGGACCTGCCCTTCCTGGCCGGAAACCTGGACCTCTGAGCACGCACAGTGTGCCACTCCTTCCTGGGCCGCTAACTGGGCCATCTGAGCATGTGTAATGGACACCCCAGTCCCTATGCTAGCTACCTAACATTTCCATCCTGAAGAGATGTGGACCCAAATCTTTGGGGTACTGGGCGACGACATCTCTAGCTACTTCCTGCTGGCAAAAAGGGCGATGTGGGGCTTTGGGTCCACACCCTTCCTGCTCTGCTGGGAGGGGTTGTCCATTCAGCGCTAGATTGGATAAGGTTGAAGTGGTCCAGGAGATGGTGGTCCTAGAGTTGGCACAATTGGATTAGGGGCTTTGGTAACTTAAGAACTTCTGGAAAAACCAACAAACGCACAAAAGGGTGAACAGTTTAACTGAGACAAGGCTAGGATTGTGAGGTGGGAGTCCCTTGAAAGTAGGTGAGTATCACAGGAAGTAAGTAAAAAGTCTTAGGATTATCAGGCGTGTGTGTTTGTTCATTCTAAGTACCGGCACAGGGGTAAAAGCATTCACAATTTCCCCTAGCGGGGTCCAGGGTTTGGGCACTACTGGGTGCAGTGGGATCACCGCTTCACTTATGATCCTAAGGCATTGGCCCCTCTGATAAGAACCATCCTTCTTTTTAACCCTATAACGCCTCACTTTTAAATTTTGGGGCAAAAAAAATTTCGTTTTGATTCATTACTTTCATAGTTATCAATATATATACATTTATATTCATTTGATTAAATGTTAGGGAAAGGTCATGCTCGGTGTTATAGGGTTAAATTGTAATATTGGGATGCTACAGGCGGATTCAACAGGGATCAAAAGTAGAGTAACTGCCTGTGTCATTTTTAATTTTCTCGGGTTCCATTTGAGTAAAAGGCTTGTAAGTTACCCGGGGACCAAATGCCCCTGGTGCCTCTACTAGGGGTAGAATGTTCAGGGAGGGTTCAGGGGTGGGACAATAGTGACCTGAAGTCCAGGATCCCTTAGGGCAGGAGTCCTCAAATTGTTTACACAGGGGGCCAGTTCATTGTCTCTCCGACCGTTGTAGGGCCAGACTATGGTTTTCAAAAAACCTATGGACAAATTCCTATGCACACTGCACGAGTCAGCTGCTAAGCAGGACAGGCAGTGGCAGCAAAAACACCCCGAGGGTGGGATAAATGGCATCGCGCCACATGTGCCCCATGGACCACAGTTTGAGGACGCCAGCCTTAGGGGTTCCTGGGTGCACTGGGGATGAAGGTCTCCTACTGCTCCTCGAGAGGAGAAATGCTCTAAGTTCTGGCATCTCCGCCCACTTTCCCGGCACTCTACCGAACTGTTCCCGGTGAATCACGGTTGGAAGGGAAAGCATACCCTTCTCTGCCCACCATTCTCCTTTCTCAAAACGATACTGTGGCCAAATAGAGTTGCAAAGTGAATCTATCAGCTTTTGTTTGCCCAGCCTCTCTGTATCAACTCTATCCCAATTGGACACGATTCATGCAAGGGGGCAATTCCTGAGCATCAAGCTGCTAAGTCCCATCTAGAAAGCACAAAACAAGGAGGCGATTGACAGCTTGCTGCCTCCAGGTCAATAACCCCCACTTGAGAGCACACGCCTGGCTTGCCCTGAATCTCATGCCTCAGCCCGAGGGAAGGGGGTCAAGGACTAGTCGCCGAGGGCGACCTTTAGGTCCAACCATTTTTCTGGACAACAGGCTAGGAGGACCACTGCTTGGGATGGCCCCAAGGCCCTCCAAGACGCCTGCTGGTGGGGCTGATGCTCAAATCTCTCAAGGGAAGGGACACGTGGCAGCTCAGGGAACCTTAAGGGAAATTGGAATTTCTGGCTGGAACATCATGGCAGAGGAGCTGTGTATTAAGTAAGAGCTGTCCCCAAAAGTGCCTGAAGCAGCATCGCTGAAAGCCTAAATAACAGTGACTCCGCCTAGGCTTCCGAACGCCATTGGCCTAAGCCTGGGCCACGGGAAAGCAGCCTGTAAGAAGGAACAAACCAAATCTGGAAGAACACTAGCCCTATAACGCCTCAAGTTTTAAATTTTGGAAATATTTTTTTTGGTTTTTATTATTTACTTTCATAGTTATCAATATATATGACATTCAAAATATATTTTAAAAGCATAAAATTTTCAGTGTTTTTGAAATGTGACCAAATTGTCACATTTATAATTTGGGTACCAGATACGTTTTCATTAAGAATTATGACAATTTTGTGCTTGGCGTTATAGGGCTAGAGCAGCTTGTTTGAAAAACCAGGAGAAAGGCAAAGGGAATGGAGGGGAAAAGGGAAACTTTGGGCTCCCGGGACCAGGCAGGGCTAACTCCCAGGCCTCTTCACCCAGCTCCCTAGGCAGCGCCCTTCCACATGTGGACTGGTGGGTGCCACCTTGGCCATGGTCACAGATCCTGTTACCTCTCGACTACAATGGCGACTGTGTAGGATCTCTGGGAAAAGCTGAAACAGCTTTGACAAGAGTGAAGCCATTTGGGGCTGAAAGAAGCCACCATGAAAAGAAAATAAAGTAGCTAGGAAGTGTAAATGAACTAGCTGATATTGGGGAGGTAGGCTGTGCAGACGTCGCCCAAGGGAATGTCATGAAGGAAATGGGTGTTCAGAAGTCTTGCGAGAACGACCAGAGCAGTTTTGGTTCAACTAAGAATGGCTAACCCTAATACCCCGCTTCTCACTCGCCTAGTCCTGAGGAAGTATCCATGTACCTACTATACAAAACAGTGACATTGGAAAAACCAGTGCCTTGAAAAGCCCAGGAGAGGCGGAAGAGCCACCACTAGAGAGAACGGGACTAGTCCTCGCCTAGAAAAATCGAAGCTACAGACAATAATGCTCGAAGCTGAATAAAGGTGTCCAGGCTCTGTTTCACTTGACCCCAAAGAGCCCATGCTCACTCTCCATGTAGGGAGCCAGCCAGTAAATTTCTAGGTGGACAAAGGGGTCACCTTCTTGGTTTCAGAAAAGACTACAGGTGCCTTGTCAAAAGGAAAGGCTTTCATTACAGGGGCCCCAGGGCAGACCCAAGCACACCCATGGACAACGGCCAGAATAACAGATTTAGCACAAGAGACAGTTACACGCTCACCCTGGTAATGCCTCAATGCCCCTTTCCCCTAATTGATCGTGACTTATTATGAAAAATGGCAGCCATAATTACTTTCTCATCTGCTACAACCACCTTAACCCTTGAACTTGAAAAGCCAAAAGTTTTGCTCACCACTCCAATGTCAGAGTGATATGTGTTTTATCAAGGAGCAGAAGAGACCTCCTCAAAGGAACTTCTTGATAAATCACTAAAAGATATTCCTTTTGTTTGGGCAGAGAACAACCTGCCAGACCTTTCTGAACTTCAGGTGCCTGGGGTCGTACAACTTCTGAGCTCAGCTACACTGGTGTGTCAAGCTAACCCTACTCCCTGGATAGCAAAAGTGGGTATTTCTGTTCCCATTTGCAGACTAAAGAGGACAGGCATTTGGGTCCTCTGCAAGTCCACATGGAATGCTCCCCTGCTGCCCATGCAGAAGCCGGGAACTGAGGACTTCCAACCGGTGCAGGATCTCAGAGAGGCAAATGAGAGGATAGAAACTGGCCACCCCACGTGCCAAACCCTGAGATCCTCCTGAGTACTATCCCATCAAACTGAATTTGTTATACTGTTTTGGACTTAAAGATGCTTTGTTCTCCATACCCGTGTCCCCTGCACATCAACCCAGTGAAGACTTACAGGGACACAAGGAGGAACACCCCCAAACCACCTTGCTCCAGTATGCAGATGACCTCCTCCTGGCCTCCAAAACCCTGGAGGAATGCCAACGGGCTACCAAGGACCTGATAATAGTCCTTGGCCCCTTGGGGTACAGGGTATCTGCAAGAAAGGCTCAACTGTGTGTCCATAAAGCTGTATACCTAGGCTACCAACTGGAGGAGGGAAAACGGAACTTGTCCCCCAGCCGCACTGAGGCGATCCTCAAAATCCCAGTCCCTGAGACGAAGAAGCAGTTGCAAGAGTTTCTAGGAACTGTGGGGTACTGTCCATTGTGGAATTTGGGATTTGCAAAAACAACGAAACCCCTATATGCAAGTACTGGGGAAAGGAAAAAGAACTTAAATGGACTGAAGTAGAACAACAAGCGTTTGAATCCTTTAAAAAGTCGCTCATATGGGCAACCTCCCTTGCCCTACTAGACATAGTAAAGCCCTTCCAATTGTCTATGTGAGGCCAGAGGCACAGCAAAAGAAGTGCTAACTGAGAACTTGCGGCCATGGAAGAGACCTGTGACCTATCTTTCAAAGAAACTGGACTCTGTAGCTGCAGGATGGCTGAGCTGCATGCGAGCTGTGGCTGCCACGGCCATCCTAGTCATAGAAGCTAGGAAGCTTACACTGGGACAGGATATTGCTGTGGTAGGGGGACCTATGGTTGAACCACTCCTAACTAGTCCCCCGGACCGGTGGATCTCGAATGCCAGGACTATACCACAAATCCCCAAGGTAGTGGCTGTGACCATGCCATCCCCAGTGTTACAGCCACAACCTACATACTCAGAAAATGATCTAAAGATAAGCCAAGAGCTGGCCTGCCAAAAAGGCTGGGAGCATCCAGGGTGGCTGCTCCATCCTGATGGAAGAAGATTCATGCCAGAAGCTCTGGGAGAGATCTGACTCAAGGACTACATGAAGGTATGCATTTGGGATCCTCTCTAAACTGTCTCAGTTGCTTCTCAGGCACTTTTACATACCCAGGCTTGGACACTGGGTGGCAGATGTCACCCACCGTTGATTGCACTGTGCTCGGGTAAACAACCCCAGAAAGAAAAGGAGCAACCCCAACCACGAGCTTGAGGTAGTAGTCCTGGAGAATTCTGGGAGGTGGACTTTATGGATATCAAATTTAGAAAGTATGACTACCGATATTTGCTGGTGTTCGTAGACACCTGTTCTGGATGGGTGGAAGCCTTCCAAACCAAGAAGGAAACTGCTGCCACTGTGTGTAAATTATTAGTAACTAAAATTGTCCCTAGATTTGGCCTTCCCACCACCTTGGTGTCCAACAATGGGCCAACATTTATTGCTCAAATTACTAAAGTCTTAGCAATGCTTCTAAATATTAACTGGAAGCTCTTCAGGGCAAGTAGAAAAAAATAAACAGAACCCTAAAGGAATTGTTCGTTAAGTTGCATTTAGGACCTGGCGAGAACTGGGTTGATCCTTACTTTACCTTTTGCCCTACTTCAAGTCCGATGCACTCCCTATGTGAAAAGCATGACCCTATTTGAATTTATGTTTGGAAGACCTTCCCCAAATCCTCCCAAGATTGAAAGAAGTAGAAATAATGGAAGTCACTAATCGTTCCCTCATCGAGTGCCTGCAGGCTGTGCAACAGGTGAGAGACAAATCATCTGCTCTGACACCTTCATTTTGGGCCTAACCAAGGGAAAGGGAACAGGCAGCCAACAACGTGCAACCAGGAAACTGGACATGGGTAAAGAAGCACCAACCTGACACCTTAGAACCTAGGTGGACTGGCCTATACCAAGTGATACTTACAACACCAACTGCTGTTAAGATAGTGGGGAGGGGGCCGTAGATTCATCAGTCATAAGTAAAAAAAAAAAAAAAAAAAAAAAGCCCTCCCTGAGCATATCCTGAAAAGATGGACACCGAGAAAGACGGAAAATCCCTCAAAATTAAGGCTTTACAGAACTAAATTGTTTTTCTCCGAGTATTTCTGACAGCACCCACTGTTTCCCCCAAGCACAAACACATCTGTGGACTGCTATTCTAACCTCCAGCAGACTCAGGTTTACACAGGCCCCTCAGGGCCCCTCATGGGGCACAGCCTACCTAGAAGCTGCTGGAGAGAAAGTCACTCAGTGGGCTACGGGATCCTGCCTTTGGGATGATGTTCCCACTCAGAGAAGACAGTCCACACAGAAGACCACATGGCCAGCCCAAGATGAGACACGACGTCCCTCAAAAACCCATAGCCCTAGAAGGGACAACACTGGAGACAGTGCGGGAACGGATCCCGCCACACCGAGGCATAGCACTAAGGGGGTGCAGCAGAAGAGCAAGGAAGTGGAGCAACAAGGTCCCCAGGGAATGCCAAAGGAGGACTTTGGGGGCAGGACTTGGTGCCCGCACAGACTGGACTGGAAAACACTGCTAAGGGCCAACAAACAGTCCGTGAACTAACTACGAGCTTTCCTTTCTTGAGGGGTTGTGTTTTCTTTGATGGTCATTGGATTTTGGCTGTTTTCTTTCTTTTGGTGCTTGCTTTCGCTCTGTCTTGTTTTTGTGCATGTTATTACCTCTACTGTATGTCTAAAAAGAGATGCTGGATGCACAATCTGCAGGAGAGAAAAAGGGGACCAACGCTTCGCGGGAGGGCCACGAGAAAGAGGGAGTTGGGGGGAAAGGGAGTGATGTCAAGAAACCCAGAGACAAGGGAACAACAAGTGGATGCAAATCCGTGGTGAGGGCGATGTAGGAATCCTGGTAGGGCGTGATCAAGGGTGAAGGAACCAAGAGGATTTACTGAAACCCAAATGAAGACTGAGCATGGCAGTGGGCTCAAGAGGGAAATGAAAGGGAATAGCAGAGCGACCTAGGAAGCACGGGCCAGTTATACAGGTCTAAAGAAAGGCACGCACAGATGTAAATATATTTATCTGTGAGCATGGGGAAATACACCTATGTCCATATCTTTATAGGTTTCCTATTAAGGTAGCAGATGGCCTTTGGGCCTCCACTCAAGGACTCTCTCATTGCAAGAATACCTTGTTCTATTACATTGGCATTCTATGATGCTCACCTTCCCGACACGTTCCCTGATGTCTAAGCGGTTGCATAAGCAAATGTGGTCAAGAAAGCTGATGGTGCCCTGCTATCAAAAGATATGGCGTCTGAGGTCTTAAAGGCCTGAAGGGTAAGCAAGCGGCCATGTAGCTCAGAAACAACAGAGCCCACATGGAATAAGCATACCAGCCTGTGCGATCACGAGGTATCAAAGGGATCAGGCATCATCAGCACAAAAAAATCTCATTGCGAATGAGCAGGGAATGCTGGGTAGAGAGCCAAAGCCCATTTGCAGTACACTGGACATTCCCTTAAGTAAGGTCTTGGGGAAGAGACATGCCTACACAGGGTACTAGACAGCAACGGTGAAACACAACTTTCCACTAGCTCCTCAATGCTTCCTCTCCCCTTACTATCAAGATCCCAATTATAACTTACAAATCTGACTAGACCAGAGAATGTACACTGGGACAGATAGGAACTAGACACACAGGGAATTCAAGGTGGATGAGCCCTTTAGGACCAGTGTTATGAATGGGGATGCTGGGAGGGTGGAGGGAGGGTAGGCTGGCACCAGGGAACCGATGACAAGGATCTACATAAAACCTCAAAAGAAAAGGGGGTGAAGGGGGACATCAGACAGTGCAAGATATGACAAAATAATAATTAGTAAATAATGAAGGATTGATGAGGAGGGGTAGTGAGAATGGGGGCGGGGGGAATGAGGAGCTGAGGCCAGGGGCTTGGGTGGAGAGAAGATATTTTGAGAATAATGAGGGCAATGAATGTACAAATGTGCCTTATATCAGTGATGTTTGCACGTATTGTGGTTATTGTTGTATGAGCCCCTATAAAAGGAGAGAAAAAAAAGACCCTGGCAGAGGGTTGATGCTAGGATGATCTCAGGCTGGATTAGACCAGCAAAAGCAGGTGCTGCAGTCGCCTCACCCTGTGTCTATTCCTGTGTGGGGCATGAAGCTTAGGGTCCACAGCCCCGGCAGCTGGACAGTGAGAGAGGCGGGGCTCTGAGGTCATTCCACAGGGGGAATGGCCCTCCGGTTCCTGCAGGGCCCACCCTCTTGTGTAGTCCTGCTGTCTGGGGCACCTCTTTCACGGAGCCCACACCAGGGCAGCTCTTCATCTCATGGGGGATTGGCAGGAAGCCTCTGCTCATGCACACACACCACCACCTAGCTGGAGGACCTCGGTGAACAAACCTTGAGGCAGACAACAAGCCCACTAACTGATCCTGTGAGAGATATAATCAGGATCCAGAAACCGGCAACTGGGAGCAAGGGGCAGCATACCTGGGTCCCAGCCCCTCCCACTGCCCTCTGCAAGGAGTGACATTCCAAAGCACAGTGTTTTCCAAAGGCACTGTCAGGACTTTGGAATGGGCAGCTCATTTGTGGACATGGATACTATGTGATCCAGACATACTACCTCCTCTGATCCTGTCAGCCAAGACTAAAAACCCTTCCAAGCAGAAAGCCATGCATCTGAACAGTATCCACCAGCCACTCACGTCCACTCCTGCTGCCTCCAAAGAGCTTCCCTGGGTTGGTCAGATCTCTCTGGGGACAGATATCCCTCGGTCCTTGGTTCTGCGTGAGAAAGAATTCATGCCAAAGCCTGGTTTGTGATCCAAGGGAGGTTTAGGAGCGTTAGGGAGGTGTGGTGGGCAACCCTGGTCGATCCTAGTGGCTGAATTGAATATACTTGGCCTAGGTGGGTCGATGCACGTGCAGCGCCCACCCAGGTGGACCTGCCCTTCCTGGCCGGAAACCTGGACCTCTGAGCACGCACAGTGTGCCACTCCTTCCTGGGCCGCTAACTGGGCCATCTGAGCATGTGTAATGGACACCCCAGTCCCTATGCTAGCTACCTAACATTTCCATCCTGAAGAGATGTGGACCCAAATCTTTGGGGTACTGGGCGACGACATCTCTAGCTACTTCCTGCTGGCAAAAAGGGCGATGTGGGGCTTTGGGTCCACACCCTTCCTGCTCTGCTGGGAGGGGTTGTCCATTCAGCGCTAGATTGGATAAGGTTGAAGTGGTCCAGGAGATGGTGGTCCTTGAGTTGGCACAATTGGATTAGGGGCTTTGGTAACTTAAGAACTTCTGGAAAAACCAACAAACGCACAAAAGGGTGAACAGTTTAACTGAGACAAGGCTAGGATTGTGAGGTGGGAGTCCCTTGAAAGTAGGTGAGTATCACAGGAAGTAAGTAAAAAGTCTTAGGATTATCAGGCGTGTGTGTTTGTTCATTCTAAGTACCGGCACAGGGGTAAAAGCATTCACAATTTCCCCTAGCGGGGTCCAGGGTTTGGGCACTACTGGGTGCAGTGGGATCACCGCTTCACTTATGATCCTAAGGCATTGGCCCCTCTGATAAGAACCATCCTTCTTTTTAACCCTATAACGCCTCACTTTTAAATTTTGGGGCAAAAAAAATTTCGTTTTGATTCATTACTTTCATAGTTATCAATATATATACATTTATATTCATTTGATTAAATGTTAGGGAAAGGTCATGCTCGGTGTTATAGGGTTAAATTGTAATATTGGGATGCTACAGGCGGATTCAACAGGGATCAAAAGTAGAGTAACTGCCTGTGTCATTTTTAATTTTCTCGGGTTCCATTTGAGTAAAAGGCTTGTAAGTTACCCGGGGACCAAATGCCCCTGGTGCCTCTACTAGGGGTAGAATGTTCAGGGAGGGTTCAGGGGTGGGACAATAGTGACCTGAAGTCCAGGATCCCTTAGGGCAGGAGTCCTCAAATTGTTTACACAGGGGGCCAGTTCATTGTCTCTCCGACCGTTGTAGGGCCAGACTATGGTTTTCAAAAAACCTATGGACAAATTCCTATGCACACTGCACGAGTCAGCTGCTAAGCAGGACAGGCAGTGGCAGCAAAAACACCCCGAGGGTGGGATAAATGGCATCGCGCCACATGTGCCCCATGGACCACAGTTTGAGGACGCCAGCCTTAGGGGTTCCTGGGTGCACTGGGGATGAAGGTCTCCTACTGCTCCTCGAGAGGAGAAATGCTCTAAGTTCTGGCATCTCCGCCCACTTTCCCGGCACTCTACCGAACTGTTCCCGGTGAATCACGGTTGGAAGGGAAAGCATACCCTTCTCTGCCCACCATTCTCCTTTCTCAAAACGATACTGTGGCCAAATAGAGTTGCAAAGTGAATCTATCAGCTTTTGTTTGCCCAGCCTCTCTGTATCAACTCTATCCCAATTGGACACGATTCATGCAAGGGGGCAATTCCTGAGCATCAAGCTGCTAAGTCCCATCTAGAAAGCACAAAACAAGGAGGCGATTGACAGCTTGCTGCCTCCAGGTCAATAACCCCCACTTGAGAGCACACGCCTGGCTTGCCCTGAATCTCATGCCTCAGCCCGAGGGAAGGGGGTCAAGGACTAGTCGCCGAGGGCGACCTTTAGGTCCAACCATTTTTCTGGACAACAGGCTAGGAGGACCACTGCTTGGGATGGCCCCAAGGCCCTCCAAGACGCCTGCTGGTGGGGCTGATGCTCAAATCTCTCAAGGGAAGGGACACGTGGCAGCTCAGGGAACCTTAAGGGAAATTGGAATTTCTGGCTGGAACATCATGGCAGAGGAGCTGTGTATTAAGTAAGAGCTGTCCCCAAAAGTGCCTGAAGCAGCATCGCTGAAAGCCTAAATAACAGTGACTCCGCCTAGGCTTCCGAACGCCATTGGCCTAAGCCTGGGCCACGGGAAAGCAGCCTGTAAGAAGGAACAAACCAAATCTGGAAGAACACTAGCCCTATAACGCCTCAAGTTTTAAATTTTGGAAATATTTTTTTTGGTTTTTATTATTTACTTTCATAGTTATCAATATATATGACATTCAAAATATATTTTAAAAGCATAAAATTTTCAGTGTTTTTGAAATGTGACCAAATTGTCACATTTATAATTTGGGTACCAGATACGTTTTCATTAAGAATTATGACAATTTTGTGCTTGGCGTTATAGGGCTAGAGCAGCTTGTTTGAAAAACCAGGAGAAAGGCAAAGGGAATGGAGGGGAAAAGGGAAACTTTGGGCTCCCGGGACCAGGCAGGGCTAACTCCCAGGCCTCTTCACCCAGCTCCCTAGGCAGCGCCCTTCCACATGTGGACTGGTGGGTGCCACCTTGGCCATGGTCACAGATCCTGTTACCTCTCGACTACAATGGCGACTGTGTAGGATCTCTGGGAAAAGCTGAAACAGCTTTGACAAGAGTGAAGCCATTTGGGGCTGACAGAAGCCACCATGAAAAGAAAATAAAGTAGCTAGGAAGTGTAAATGAACTAGCTGATATTGGGGAGGTAGGCTGTGCAGACGTCGCCCAAGGGAATGTCATGAAGGAAATGGGTGTTCAGAAGTCTTGCGAGAACGACCAGAGCAGTTTTGGTTCAACTAAGAATGGCTAACCCTAATACCCCGCTTCTCACTCGCCTAGTCCTGAGGAAGTATCCATGTACCTACTATACAAAACAGTGACATTGGAAAAACCAGTGCCTTGAAAAGCCCAGGAGAGGCGGAAGAGCCACCACTAGAGAGAACGGGACTAGTCCTCGCCTAGAAAAATCGAAGCTACAGACAATAATGCTCGAAGCTGAATAAAGGTGTCCAGGCTCTGTTTCACTTGACCCCAAAGAGCCCATGCTCACTCTCCATGTAGGGAGCCAGCCAGTAAATTTCTAGGTGGACAAAGGGGTCACCTTCTTGGTTTCAGAAAAGACTACAGGTGCCTTGTCAAAAGGAAAGGCTTTCATTACAGGGGCCCCAGGGCAGACCCAAGCACACCCATGGACAACGGCCAGAATAACAGATTTAGCACAAGAGACAGTTACACGCTCACCCTGGTAATGCCTCAATGCCCCTTTCCCCTAATTGATCGTGACTTATTATGAAAAATGGCAGCCATAATTACTTTCTCATCTGCTACAACCACCTTAACCCTTGAACTTGAAAAGCCAAAAGTTTTGCTCACCACTCCAATGTCAGAGTGATATGTGTTTTATCAAGGAGCAGAAGAGACCTCCTCAAAGGAACTTCTTGATAAATCACTAAAAGATATTCGTTTTGTTTGGGCAGAGAACAACCTGCCAGACCTTTCTGAACTTCAGGTGCCTGGGGTCGTACAACTTCTGAGCTCAGCTACACTGGTGTGTCAAGCTAACCCTACTCCCTGGATAGCAAAAGTGGGTATTTCTGTTCCCATTTGCAGACTAAAGAGGACAGGCATTTGGGTCCTCTGCAAGTCCACATGGAATGCTCCCCTGCTGCCCATGCAGAAGCCGGGAACTGAGGACTTCCAACCGGTGCAGGATCTCAGAGAGGCAAATGAGAGGATAGAAACTGGCCACCCCACGTGCCAAACCCTGAGATCCTCCTGAGTACTATCCCATCAAACTGAATTTGTTATACTGTTTTGGACTTAAAGATGCTTTGTTCTCCATACCCGTGTCCCCTGCACATCAACCCAGTGAAGACTTACAGGGACACAAGGAGGAACACCCCCAAACCACCTTGCTCCAGTATGCAGATGACCTCCTCCTGGCCTCCAAAACCCTGGAGGAATGCCAACGGGCTACCAAGGACCTGATAATAGTCCTTGGCCCCTTGGGGTACAGGGGATCTGCAAGAAAGGCTCAACTGTGTGTCCATAAAGCTGTATACCTAGGCTACCAACTGGAGGAGGGAAAACGGAACTTGTCCCCCAGCCGCACTGAGGCGATCCTCAAAATCCCAGTCCCTGAGACGAAGAAGCAGTTGCAAGAGTTTCTAGGAACTGTGGGGTACTGTCCATTGTGGAATTTGGGATTTGCAAAAACAACGAAACCCCTATATGCAAGTACTGGGGAAAGGAAAAAGAACTTAAATGGACTGAAGTAGAACAACAAGCGTTTGAATCCTTTAAAAAGTCGCTCATATGGGCAACCTCCCTTGCCCTACTAGACATAGTAAAGCCCTTCCAATTGTCTATGTGAGGCCAGAGGCACAGCAAAAGAAGTGCTAACTGAGAACTTGCGGCCATGGAAGAGACCTGTGACCTATCTTTCAAAGAAACTGGACTCTGTAGCTGCAGGATGGCTGAGCTGCATGCGAGCTGTGGCTGCCACGGCCATCCTAGTCATAGAAGCTAGGAAGCTTACACTGGGACAGGATATTGCTGTGGTAGGGGGACCTATGGTTGAACCACTCCTAACCAGTCCCCCGGACCGGTGGATCTCGAATGCCAGGACTATACCACAAATCCCCAAGGTAGTGGCTGTGACCATGCCATCCCCAGTGTTACAGCCACAACCTACATACTCAGAAAATGATCTAAAGATAAGCCAAGAGCTGGCCTGCCAAAAAGGCTGGGAGCATCCAGGGTGGCTGCTCCATCCTGATGGAAGAAGATTCATGCCAGAAGCTCTGGGAGAGATCTGACTCAAGGACTACATGAAGGTATGCATTTGGGATCCTCTCTAAACTGTCTCAGTTGCTTCTCAGGCACTTTTACATACCCAGGCTTGGACACTGGGTGGCAGATGTCACCCACCGTTGATTGCACTGTGCTCGGGTAAACAACCCCAGAAAGAAAAGGAGCAACCCCAACCACGAGCTTGAGGTAGTAGTCCTGGAGAATTCTGGGAGGTGGACTTTATGGATATCAAATTTAGAAAGTATGACTACCGATATTTGCTGGTGTTCGTAGACACCTGTTCTGGATGGGTGGAAGCCTTCCAAACCAAGAAGGAAACTGCTGCCACTGTGTGTAAATTATTAGTAACTAAAATTGTCCCTAGATTTGGCCTTCCCACCACCTTGGTGTCCAACAATGGGCCAACATTTATTGCTCAAATTACTAAAGTCTTAGCAATGCTTCTAAATATTAACTGGAAGCTCTTCAGGGCAAGTAGAAAAAAATAAACAGAACCCTAAAGGAATTGTTCGTTAAGTTGCATTTAGGACCTGGCGAGAACTGGGTTGATCCTTACTTTACCTTTTGCCCTACTTCAAGTCCGATGCACTCCCTATGTGAAAAGCATGACCCTATTTGAATTTATGTTTGGAAGACCTTCCCCAAATCCTCCCAAGATTGAAAGAAGTAGAAATAATGGAAGTCACTAATCGTTCCCTCATCGAGTGCCTGCAGGCTGTGCAACAGGTGAGAGACAAATCATCTGCTCTGACACCTTCATTTTGGGCCTAACCAAGGGAAAGGGAACAGGCAGCCAACAACGTGCAACCAGGAAACTGGACATGGGTAAAGAAGCACCAACCTGACACCTTAGAACCTAGGTGGACTGGCCTATACCAAGTGATACTTACAACACCAACTGCTGTTAAGATAGTGGGGAGGGGGCCGTAGATTCATCAGTCATAAGTAAAAAAAAAAAAAAAAAAAAGCCCTCCCTGAGCATATCCTGAAAAGATGGACACCGAGAAAGACGGAAAATCCCTCAAAATTAAGGCTTTACAGAACTAAATTGTTTTTCTCCGAGTATTTCTGACAGCACCCACTGTTTCCCCCAAGCACAAACACATCTGTGGACTGCTATTCTAACCTCCAGCAGACTCAGGTTTACACAGGCCCCTCAGGGCCCCTCATGGGGCACAGCCTACCTAGAAGCTGCTGGAGAGAAAGTCACTCAGTGGGCTACGGGATCCTGCCTTTGGGATGATGTTCCCACTCAGAGAAGACAGTCCACACAGAAGACCACATGGCCAGCCCAAGATGAGACACGACGTCCCTCAAAAACCCATAGCCCTAGAAGGGACAACACTGGAGACAGTGCGGGAACGGATCCCGCCACACCGAGGCATAGCACTAAGGGGGTGCAGCAGAAGAGCAAGGAAGTGGAGCAACAAGGTCCCCAGGGAATGCCAAAGGAGGACTTTGGGGGCAGGACTTGGTGCCCGCACAGACTGGACTGGAAAACACTGCTAAGGGCCAACAAACAGTCCGTGAACTAACTACGAGCTTTCCTTTCTTGAGGGGTTGTGTTTTCTTTGATGGTCATTGGATTTTGGCTGTTTTCTTTCTTTTGGTGCTTGCTTTCGCTCTGTCTTGTTTTTGTGCATGTTATTACCTCTACTGTATGTCTAAAAAGAGATGCTGGATGCACAATCTGCAGGAGAGAAAAAGGGGACCAACACTTCGCGGGAGGGCCACGAGAAAGAGGGAGTTGGGGGGAAAGGGAGTGATGTCAAGAAACCCAGAGACAAGGGAACAACAAGTGGATGCAAATCCGTGGTGAGGGCGATGTAGGAATCCTGGTAGGGCGTGATCAAGGGTGAAGGAACCAAGAGGATTTACTGAAACCCAAATGAAGACTGAGCATGGCAGTGGGCTCAAGAGGGAAATGAAAGGGAATAGCAGAGCGACCTAGGAAGCACGGGCCAGTTATACAGGTCTAAAGAAAGGCACGCACAGATGTAAATATATTTATCTGTGAGCATGGGGAAATACACCTATGTCCATATCTTTATAGGTTTCCTATTAAGGTAGCAGATGGCCTTTGGGCCTCCACTCAAGGACTCTCTCATTGCAAGAATACCTTGTTCTATTACATTGGCATTCTATGATGCTCACCTTCCCGACACGTTCCCTGAT
The DNA here is from genome assembly GCF_050624435.1 of Tenrec ecaudatus. Lineage (NCBI taxonomy): Eukaryota > Metazoa > Chordata > Mammalia > Afrosoricida > Tenrecidae > Tenrec > Tenrec ecaudatus. The sequence continues at coordinate 263,396 of NW_027459078.1, read as the reverse complement.
GTCTAAGCGGTTGCATAAGCAAATGTGGTCAAGAAAGCTGATGGTGCCCTGCTATCAAAAGATATGGCGTCTGAGGTCTTAAAGGCCTGAAGGGTAAGCAAGCGGCCATGTAGCTCAGAAACAACAGAGCCCACATGGAATAAGCATACCAGCCTGTGCGATCACGAGGTATCAAAGGGATCAGGCATCATCAGCACAAAAAAATCTCATTGCGAATGAGCAGGGAATGCTGGGTAGAGAGCCAAAGCCCATTTGCAGTACACTGGACATTCCCTTAAGTAAGGTCTTGGGGAAGAGACATGCCTACACAGGGTACTAGACAGCAACGGTGAAACACAACTTTCCACTAGCTCCTCAATGCTTCCTCTCCCCTTACTATCAAGATCCCAATTATAACTTACAAATCTGACTAGACCAGAGAATGTACACTGGGACAGATAGGAACTAGACACACAGGGAATTCAAGGTGGATGAGCCCTTTAGGACCAGTGTTATGAATGGGGATGCTGGGAGGGTGGAGGGAGGGTAGGCTGGCACCAGGGAACCGATGACAAGGATCTACATAAAACCTCAAAAGAAAAGGGGGTGAAGGGGGACATCAGACAGTGCAAGATATGACAAAATAATAATTAGTAAATAATGAAGGATTGATGAGGAGGGGTAGTGAGAATGGGGGCGGGGGGAATGAGGAGCTGAGGCCAGGGGCTTGGGTGGAGAGAAGATATTTTGAGAATAATGAGGGCAATGAATGTACAAATGTGCCTTATATCAGTGATGTTTGCACGTATTGTGGTTATTGTTGTATGAGCCCCTATAAAAGGAGAGAAAAAAAAGACCCTGGCAGAGGGTTGATGCTAGGATGATCTCAGGCTGGATTAGACCAGCAAAAGCAGGTGCTGCAGTCGCCTCACCCTGTGTCTATTCCTGTGTGGGGCATGAAGCTTAGGGTCCACAGCCCCGGCAGCTGGACAGTGAGAGAGGCGGGGCTCTGAGGTCATTCCACAGGGGGAATGGCCCTCCGGTTCCTGCAGGGCCCACCCTCTTGTGTAGTCCTGCTGTCTGGGGCACCTCTTTCACGGAGCCCACACCAGGGCAGCTCTTCATCTCATGGGGGATTGGCAGGAAGCCTCTGCTCATGCACACACACCACCACCTAGCTGGAGGACCTCGGTGAACAAACCTTGAGGCAGACAACAAGCCCACTAACTGATCCTGTGAGAGATATAATCAGGATCCAGAAACCGGCAACTGGGAGCAAGGGGCAGCATACCTGGGTCCCAGCCCCTCCCACTGCCCTCTGCAAGGAGTGACATTCCAAAGCACAGTGTTTTCCAAAGGCACTGTCAGGACTTTGGAATGGGCAGCTCATTTGTGGACATGGATACTATGTGATCCAGACATACTACCTCCTCTGATCCTGTCAGCCAAGACTAAAAACCCTTCCAAGCAGAAAGCCATGCATCTGAACAGTATCCACCAGCCACTCACGTCCACTCCTGCTGCCTCCAAAGAGCTTCCCTGGGTTGGTCAGATCTCTCTGGGGACAGATATCCCTCGGTCCTTGGTTCTGCGTGAGAAAGAATTCATGCCAAAGCCTGGTTTGTGATCCAAGGGAGGTTTAGGAGCGTTAGGGAGGTGTGGTGGGCAACCCTGGTCGATCCTAGTGGCTGAATTGAATATACTTGGCCTAGGTGGGTCGATGCACGTGCAGCGCCCACCCAGGTGGACCTGCCCTTCCTGGCCGGAAACCTGGACCTCTGAGCACGCACAGTGTGCCACTCCTTCCTGGGCCGCTAACTGGGCCATCTGAGCATGTGTAATGGACACCCCAGTCCCTATGCTAGCTACCTAACATTTCCATCCTGAAGAGATGTGGACCCAAATCTTTGGGGTACTGGGCGACGACATCTCTAGCTACTTCCTGCTGGCAAAAAGGGCGATGTGGGGCTTTGGGTCCACACCCTTCCTGCTCTGCTGGGAGGGGTTGTCCATTCAGCGCTAGATTGGATAAGGTTGAAGTGGTCCAGGAGATGGTGGTCCTAGAGTTGGCACAATTGGATTAGGGGCTTTGGTAACTTAAGAACTTCTGGAAAAACCAACAAACGCACAAAAGGGTGAACAGTTTAACTGAGACAAGGCTAGGATTGTGAGGTGGGAGTCCCTTGAAAGTAGGTGAGTATCACAGGAAGTAAGTAAAAAGTCTTAGGATTATCAGGCGTGTGTGTTTGTTCATTCTAAGTACCGGCACAGGGGTAAAAGCATTCACAATTTCCCCTAGCGGGGTCCAGGGTTTGGGCACTACTGGGTGCAGTGGGATCACCGCTTCACTTATGATCCTAAGGCATTGGCCCCTCTGATAAGAACCATCCTTCTTTTTAACCCTATAACGCCTCACTTTTAAATTTTGGGGCAAAAAAAATTTCGTTTTGATTCATTACTTTCATAGTTATCAATATATATACATTTATATTCATTTGATTAAATGTTAGGGAAAGGTCATGCTCGGTGTTATAGGGTTAAATTGTAATATTGGGATGCTACAGGCGGATTCAACAGGGATCAAAAGTAGAGTAACTGCCTGTGTCATTTTTAATTTTCTCGGGTTCCATTTGAGTAAAAGGCTTGTAAGTTACCCGGGGACCAAATGCCCCTGGTGCCTCTACTAGGGGTAGAATGTTCAGGGAGGGTTCAGGGGTGGGACAATAGTGACCTGAAGTCCAGGATCCCTTAGGGCAGGAGTCCTCAAATTGTTTACACAGGGGGCCAGTTCATTGTCTCTCCGACCGTTGTAGGGCCAGACTATGGTTTTCAAAAAACCTATGGACAAATTCCTATGCACACTGCACGAGTCGGCTGCTAAGCAGGACAGGCAGTGGCAGCAAAAACACCCCAAGGGTGGGATAAATGGCATCGCGCCACATGTGCCCCATGGACCACAGTTTGAGGACGCCAGCCTTAGGGGTTCCTGGGTGCACTGGGGATGAAGGTCTCCTACTGCTCCTCGAGAGGAGAAATGCTCTAAGTTCTGGCATCTCCGCCCACTTTCCCGGCACTCTACCGAACTGTTCCCGGTGAATCACGGTTGGAAGGGAAAGCGTACCCTTCTCTGCCCACCATTCTCCTTTCTCAAAACGATACTGTGGCCAAATAGAGTTGCAAAGTGAATCTATCAGCTTTTGTTTGCCCAGCCTCTCTGTATCAACTCTATCCCAATTGGACACGATTCATGCAAGGGGGCAATTCCTGAGCATCAAGCTGCTAAGTCCCATCTAGAAAGCACAAAACAAGGAGGCGATTGACAGCTTGCTGCCTCCAGGTCAATAACCCCCACTTGAGAGCACACCCCTGGCTTGCCCTGAATCTCATGCCTCAGCCCGAGGGAAGGGGGTCAAGGACTAGTCGCCGAGGGCGACCTTTAGGTCCAACCATTTTACTGGACAACAGGCTAGGAGGACCACTGCTTGGGATGGCCCCAAGGCCCTCCAAGACGCCTGCTGGTGGGGCTGATGCTCAAATCTCTCAAGGGAAGGGACACGTGGCAGCTCAGGGAACCTTAAGGGAAATTGGAATTTCTGGCTGGAACATCATGGCAGAGGAGCTGTGTATTAAGTAAGAGCTGTCCCCAAAAGTGCCTGAAGCAGCATCGCTGAAAGCCTAAATAACAGTGACTCCGCCTAGGCTTCCGAACGCCATTGGCCTAAGCCTGGGCCACGGGAAAGCAGCCTGTAAGAAGGAACAAACCAAATCTGGAAGAACACTAGCTCTATAACGCCTCAAGTTTTAAATTTTGGAAATATTTTTTTTGGTTTTTATTATTTACTTTCATAGTTATCAATATATATGACATTCAAAATATATTTTAAAAGCATAAAATTTTCAGTGTTTTTGAAATGTGACCAAATTGTCACATTTATAATTTGGGTACCAGATACGTTTTCATTAAGAATTATGACAATTTTGTGCTTGGCGTTATAGGGCTAGAGCAGCTTGTTTGAAAAACCAGGAGAAAGGCAAAGGGAATGGAGGGGAAAAGGGAAACTTTGGGCTCCCGGGACCAGGCAGGGCTAACTCCCAGGTCTCTTCACCCAGCTCCCTAGGCAGCGCCCTTCCACATGTGGACTGGTGGGTGCCATCTTGGCCATGGTCACAGATCCTGTTACCTCTCGACTACAATGGCGACTGTGTAGGATCTCTGGGAAAAGCTGAAACAGCTTTGACAAGAGTGAAGCCATTTGGGGCTGACAGAAGCCACCATGAAAAGAAAATAAAGTAGCTAGGAAGTGTAAATGAACTAGCTGATATTGGGGAGGTAGGCTGTGCAGACGTCGCCCAAGGGAATGTCATGAAGGAAATGGGTGTTCAGAAGGCTTGCGAGAACGACCAGAGCAGTTTTGGTTCAACTAAGAATGGCTAACCCTAATACCCCGCTTCTCACTCGCCTAGTCCTGAGGAAGTATCCATGTACCTACTATACAAAACAGTGACATTGGAAAAACCAGTGCCTTGAAAAGCCCAGGAGAGGCAGAAGAGCCACCACTAGAGAGAACGGGCCTAGTCCTCGCCTAGAAAAATCGAAGCTACAGACAATAATGCTCGAAGCTGAATAAAGGTGTCCAGGCTCTGTTTCACTTGACCCCAAAGAGCCCATGCTCACTCTCCATGTAGGGAGCCAGCCAGTAAATTTCTAGGTGGACAAAGGGGTCACCTTCTTGGTTTCAGAAAAGACTACAGGTGCCTTGTCAAAAGGAAAGGCTTTCATTACAGGGGCCCCAGGGCAGACCCAAGCACACCCATGGACAACGGCCAGAATAACAGATTTAGCACAAGAGACAGTTACACGCTCACCCTGGTAATGCCTCAATGCCCCTTTCCCCTAATTGATCGTGACTTATTATGAAAAATGGCAGCCATAATTACTTTCTCATCTGCTACAACCACCTTAACCCTTGAACTTGAAAAGCCAAAAGTTTTGCTCACCACTCCAATGTCAGAGTGATATGTGTTTTATCAAGGAGCAGAAGAGACCTCCTCAAAGGAACTTCTTGATAAATCACTAAAAGATATTCCTTTTGTTTGGGCAGAGAACAACCTGCCAGACCTTTCTGAACTTCAGGTGCCTGGGGTCGTACAACTTCTGAGCTCAGCTACACTGGTGTGTCAAGCTAACCCTACTCCCTGGATAGCAAAAGTGGGTATTTCTGTTCCCATTTGCAGACTAAAGAGGACAGGCATTTGGGTCCTCTGCAAGTCCACATGGAATGCTCCCCTGCTGCCCATGCAGAAGCCGGGAACTGAGGACTTCCAACCGGTGCAGGATCTCAGAGAGGCAAATGAGAGGATAGAAACTGGCCACCCCACGTGCCAAACCCTGAGATCCTCCTGAGTACTATCCCATCAAACTGAATTTGTTATACTGTTTTGGACTTAAAGATGCTTTGTTCTCCATACCCGTGTCCCCTGCACATCAACCCAGTGAAGACTTACAGGGACACAAGGAGGAACACCCCCAAACCACCTTGCTCCAGTATGCAGATGACCTCCTCCTGGCCTCCAAAACCCTGGAGGAATGCCAACGGGCTACCAAGGACCTGATAATAGTCCTTGGCCCCTTGGGGTACAGGGGATCTGCAAGAAAGGCTCAACTGTGTGTCCATAAAGCTGTATACCTAGGCTACCAACTGGAGGAGGGAAAACGGAACTTGTCCCCCAGCCGCACTGAGGCGATCCTCAAAATCCCAGTCCCTGAGACGAAGAAGCAGTTGCAAGAGTTTCTAGGAACTGTGGGGTACTGTCCATTGTGGAATTTGGGATTTGCAAAAACAACGAAACCCCTATATGCAAGTACTGGGGAAAGGAAAAAGAACTTAAATGGACTGAAGTAGAACAACAAGCGTTTGAATCCTTTAAAAAGTCGCTCATATGGGCAACCTCCCTTGCCCTACTAGACATAGTAAAGCCCTTCCAATTGTCTATGTGAGGCCAGAGGCACAGCAAAAGAAGTGCTAACTGAGAACTTGCGGCCATGGAAGAGACCTGTGACCTATCTTTCAAAGAAACTGGACTCTGTAGCTGCAGGATGGCTGAGCTGCATGCGAGCTGTGGCTGCCACGGCCATCCTAGTCATAGAAGCTAGGAAGCTTACACTGGGACAGGATATTGCTGTGGTAGGGGGACCTATGGTTGAACCACTCCTAACCAGTCCCCCGGACCGGTGGATCTCGAATGCCAGGACTATACCACAAATCCCCAAGGTAGTGGCTGTGACCATGCCATCCCCAGTGTTACAGCCACAACCTACATACTCAGAAAATGATCTAAAGATAAGCCAAGAGCTGGCCTGCCAAAAAGGCTGGGAGCATCCAGGGAGGCTGCTCCATCCTGATGGAAGAAGATTCATGCCAGAAGCTCTGGGAGAGATCTGACTCAAGGACTACATGAAGGTATGCATTTGGGATCCTCTCTAAACTGTCTCAGTTGCTTCTCAGGCACTTTTACATACCCAGGCTTGGACACTGGGTGGCAGATGTCACCCACCGTTGATTGCACTGTGCTCGGGTAAACAACCCCAGAAAGAAAAGGAGCAACCCCAACCACGAGCTTGAGGTAGTAGTCCTGGAGAATTCTGGGAGGTGGACTTTATGGATATCAAATTTAGAAAGTATGACTACCGATATTTGCTGGTGTTCATAGACACCTGTTCTGGATGGGTGGAAGCCTTCCCAACCAAGAAGGAAACTGCTGCCACTGTGTGTAAATTATTAGTAACTAAAATTGTCCCTAGATTTGGCCTTCCCACCACCTTGGTGTCCAACAATGGGCCAACATTTATTGCTCAAATTACTAAAGTCTTAGCAATGCTTCTAAATATTAACTGGAAGCTCTTCAGGGCAAGTAGAAAAAAATAAACAGAACCCTAAAGGAATTGTTCGTTAAGTTGCATTTAGGACCTGGCGAGAACTGGATTGATCCTTACTTTACCTTTGGCCCTACTTCAAGTCCGATGCACTCCCTATGTGAAAAGCATGTCCCCATTTGAATTTATGTTTGGCAGACCTTCCCCAAATCCTCCCAAGATTGAAAGAAGTAGAAATAATGGAAGTCACTAATCGTTCCCTCATCGAGTGCCTGCAGGCTGTGCAATAGGTGAGAGACAAATCATCTGCTCTGACACCTTCATTTTGGGCCTAACCAAGGGAAAGGGAACAGGCAGCCAACAACGTGCAACCAGGAAACTGGACATGGGTAAAGAAGCACCAACCTGACACCTTAGAACCTAGGTGGACTGGCCCATACCAAGTGATACTTACAACACCAACTGCAGTTAAAATAGTGGGGAGGGGGCCGTGGATTCCTCAGTCATAAGTAAAAAAAAAAAGCCCTCCCTGAGCATATCCTGGAAAGATGGACACCCAGAAAGACGAAAAATCCCTCAAAATTAAGGCTTTACAGAACTTAATTGTTTTTCTCTGAGTATTGCTGACAACACCCAGTGTTTCCCCCAAGCACAAACACATCTGTGGACTGCTATTCTAACCTCCAGCAGTGAATATGTAACCTCTTATACTGGGTATGACCCCCTGTTTTCATTTTGATTTGTTTGATTTGCTAGGAAAGAATTGGCATTCTGGATCCTTTAAAGGTAAAGGGCACAATGGGACCTATACTCGAATCCCGTCCTATTGGTGCGGAATACCCTCTATAGAAAGAAGGCTCCAAACAAACCATGTCTATATATGCCCGGCTCATGGACTCCCTAACTGCCAAGGGGAGGGACATTACCATTGCGCAGCTTGGGGTTGTGAAACCATCATTTTCAGGGTGGAAACTTGATAAAGATGACCCTATTATTTTTACAAGAATGAGACTCAAGTCGGAAGGGTTTGATTCCACTACGTGTATGGTTTCCAAATATAACCCAATAAGAATTGGATTCAAGCGTTATTGGGTTCACCGGGAAAACATGGGGAATTCAACATTATGTAAATGATAGAGATCCCGGGAAACCTTTTCTATCCAGCAAAGTAAAATATGGCAACCTGCCATCCGTACAAAGGCCCAAACCTCGGGATAAATCCTGAAGAGCCACAGCTGGTGTCATTAAGATTCCTTTGCCGCACCCTCCAGACTCTCCAGTAACTTTCCCGTTCACTGCCAGCCCAACTCACAGGGCCCTTCTCATTCAGGAGCCACCTCAAGGTTCTGTGTTTGATTCTCGGGATGCTGTATTCCAATTTATGAACTCAAATCCTCACCTCACAGCTGATTGTTGGCTTTGTCTGAACGCTGCTTCCCCTTACTATGTAGGCACAGGTACAAATAGCACTATTGGTACAGAGTGTAATCCAATTAGAAATGTTAGTAAAAAGGATTACACGAAGCAGCAGTCTATAGGTGATGTTAGTATGGACTCAAGTCTAAGCTCACGTTAAAAGATTTGCAAGGGCAAGACTGTGTTTTTATTCATCTAAGTATCCCTTTAATATATCAAGATATCGAGATTTTTGCCTTCAAGCTGTTCCCATTGAACCAAATGTTGATCCTAATTTGTTATCTGCTCCAATGAGTACTTGCTTTACTTGTGCCACAGGATGAACACCCTGTCTCTTTTCCCCCGGTATTTGTGTGCTAGAGCATGTTACTCCTCAAGTGTACCTGTGTTCTAGGGATAACTTTGGAATTTCCGGATGAGTTCAAAGAGCCCCAGTATTGGTCCCACTGGTAACAGGGCTTGGGATTATGGGATTACCTGCAGTCGGGTCAGTTGCTTTAATACAAGGAAACTTAAACTATCAGACTCTTAGTCAGCAAATTGCTTTAGAACTACAGGGATTAAAAAAAACCTGTCTCCCATTTAGAAAGATCCCTAGACTCCCTTGTAGCAGTTGTGTTGTAAACCCGCCGAGGGCTTGACTTGCTCTTTTGGAAACAAGGAATGCTGTGCACAGCATTGGGAGAAACTAATTCTATGCAAAGCATTCGGGAATCAATAAAGATAGATGAGCCCTGGTTAGGAAAGGATTAGAACAAAGAGTCAAGAAAAGAAATGGAGGAACCAATTGGTTTGAAAAGCTACTTAATTGGTCAGCCTGGCTAACTACCCTATGAACGGCCCTAGCCGGCCCCTAATCCTCCTCCTGCTAAGCCTCACATTTGGCCCAGTAATAACCAATAAGCTAGTGGCATTCCTTACACAGAAAGTACAAGCCACAAAACTCTTAGTGCTGAGCCCACCATACACTGGGCTGGCTACCGAAGATTCAATGATTTGAACTTGGCTAAGAACAGGAGAGTATATAGCAGCTCTGGGCAAAGCTTAAGTAGCCTTGACAAGAGAAGTCATTTTGAGCTTTCAGAAGCCATTATGAATGGTAAATAAACTAGCTATGAACTGCCAATGAACTAGCTGATACTGGGGAGTTAGGCTGTGCAGACATAGCCCAAGGGAACGTACAGAAGGAAATGGATGTTCAGAAGGCTTTCGAGAACGACCAGAGCAGTTTTGGTTCAACTAAGAATGGCTAACCACAATACCCCGCTTCTGAGCTCTGCCTGCTTGCACACCTGCACATTGCAAAAGTATAAAAACCTTTGGAAAATTAGACTGGGGGGCCGCTCAGTCTCCCCTCAAGAGAGCTGATGGTCTGGTCCCTGAGCAGGAAATGAAACTTGTTCTGCTGAACTTTCCGGCAGTCTGGGCGGTTTGCTGTCTGGGAATGGAGTGTAGCTACAACAGACACAGGTGGTGCCATTCTGCCTGTGAGTGGAGTCACGTGGCTGGGAAAATGGAGGCCCCAGGTTGTGGCCTAGCCGAAAGCCAGCCTGGAGCCGGCCACCCAGCCAGAGTCCTGCCCAAACCAACAGGGTGGACGCAGGCGCCCCCAGGCCTGCTGCTTGCCGGAGCCGCGGCACAACACTGTTTCCCAGTCTTGGCACAACAGACTCCATTTTGAGTCCTGCACCTCCATCTTAGCTCTCAAGGCTGACCCCTAACCGACCTCCCCTCCCCAGCTCAACCCCAAATTCCTGGAACCAGCTCGTCACAAAGCCAGAATGTTTTCTGAAGATATGGTCACTCCACGCGTCCCTGACATATAGGTAAGATTAACGACCTTCTCCCTTCTGAAGCACCTGTGTGCGCAGATCCTCCCCAGCTTTGATCCTCCCCAGCCGTGCCTGCCAGCAGTGGGCATAAAAACGCTGCCAGGATTTTTTCCCCCTGCGCGGCTTCAATAGCTCAATACCCTGAGTTGCTGAACCTGCCCGCAAGCTTCTCAATAAAGCCTGCTTCTAAAACTTCGTTAATTGCATCTTTGATTCTGTTTTCACGTCCAAATAAACCTTATACACTGAGCCTCGAGAAGGCTTTTGGACTCAAAATCCTCCCAGCCTCCAGGCAGCAGCGTCCCAGCCCCCTCACAAATGCAGCCCGGGAAGGCAGGCGAGTTCCTGGGAAAGCAGGCACGTCAAGTCCCGCACACCAGCAAGAAACGGCGCAAAGACGGACACCAGCAAGAAACGGCGCAAAGACGGACACCAGCAAGATACGGCGCAAAGACGAACACCGTGAATTCAACCCAACAATTCTCCCGAGGGTGGTGAGGTAAAAGGAGCCCAGAGGGGCCCCCAATCCATGAGACCAACATGGGAGGGCCCACTCCTGGGGCCGGCTTACCTCATAGCTCCAAATCACACAGCACCGCTTCTTTTCGACCTCTCCGGGGACAGGTGTGCCTCGGTCCATGGCTCCACGCGAGAAACAGCTCACGGCGAGGCCTGGTTTGGGATCCCCGTGAGTTTTATGAGCGGTTAGGGAGGCGTGGTCGATGACGTGGGTCGACCCCATTGGCTGAATTGTTGAATTGAATTCACCTGGCCTAGGTGAGCCAATGCAGGTACAGCCCCACCCAGGCATAGCTCCCCCTCCTGGCTGGAAACCTGAACTGCTGAGCATGCAGTGAGCCACTGCTTCATGAGCTGGTAGCTCGGACCTCTGAGCATGTGTAATAGGCCTGCCAGTCCCTATGCTAGCTCCCTAACAGGTTTTCCAGCCAAAGGTCTGCCTTCTGGAGCTGTTCTACAGAAAGCACTTAGTTCCTGACCCCTATGCATTCGGGGTAATGGATGCCCTCACTTCCGTGCTTGCTTCTATTTCATTCTGGAATGGTCCTTGTTTCACAGGTCGGCGAGGTCAGGAATTCTGGGCTGGTTGGCTACCAAGCACAAAATAAATAGCCAACAGATTGAAATCTCAACCCCTATATTGGTTTATTATCGACCACACAAACTTGTCTTCTGGAACTTCCCTCCTAAATTTCTGAACCCTTGAACTCCTTGACACATGTACTTGGAAAGCAAGGATTCCAAACTCTGATCACCATATCTGACTGCTCTCCCAGTCCCTCTGCACTGTCAACCAGCAAAGTCGGGCCTCTCCATTTCTCAGAAGCTGCAGATTGTTACGTCACATCACCCTGTGTTTAAATGTTAGTGATTATGCCATTTAAAAAACAAATGTGTGAGCCAACTGGGGGCAAACAAGACGCGTTTCAAACACTAGCTCTGTCTCCTCTAAGGGCCCGTGTACAACTGCGACAACACAACAGTGGGTCCTGCTGGGTCTCCATTAGCATCTGGGAGGAAGGTTATTTATTACAGGGAATCCTACCTTTGTCCCTTGGTGTTAATGGCAGACTCACTGGGTGACGGATTGTGTCTGACACGCACCACGTTTGCCGCAGCAAACACCAACACTTTGTCAAACTCCGTTTGGTATTGCTCCATCCCTCCATTATTCTCCCTAATCACAAAAATAATTAACACATTCATATAAAAGCACAGGATGAGGATAGCTTTAATTTATGCATCTAGTTCAGGGTCATCCCTCTTATCAAGATATGACAATCTAATGAGGCTTAATTAAAAGTAGCAGTGAAGCAATTTAGGAAACTGAGGGATTGTCACGAGTCCTGGTTGTGACAGCATGTTCTGTGCACCATGGAAGATAACAGATTTGTCTTCTGTGGTATCTCATATCCATCATCCCCAAACTACCTGCTCTTAGGGGTAGAGAGAGCGAGCTTGTCTTTGAAAAAAGTGCCTGGGTTTGGTAGCTGCTCACAGGATGGCAGGTGTAATGTATTATGAGAACTTAACAAGGCTCTGAGAAGATGGCTATTGGAAGGTCTGGCTGGAGGGCAAGGTCATGGCCCTGAAGGATTCAGGATCCAGAAGTCAAGTCAGAACTGGATGCCAGAGACTTTCTCAATCCAGCCCTCTTTGCCCCTCCCCTAAGGCCAATACATTTCTAAGGGTTATGGATTCTACTTCAGAATCTTTCTCAAACCCAGGGCCCTCTTCACCATTATTGTCTAGACCTGGTCACCTCTTGCCTTATAAATACAAATATGGGTTTATTGTAAGTCTGGGTCTGTTAGGTTTCTCGGGTGGGAAATGTCTCGGTCCTTGGCTACACACTGGAAAGAAATTCACACCAAAGCCTGGGTGGTAATCCGAGTGGGTTTATAGACATGAGAGAAGAAGGTTCCGGCGTTACACTAAACTGAACATGGGCACCCTCATGACACTGCACACTCAGCCCTGCTGAGTGGAAGGCAGAGAAGCAGCTGAAGGGAAGGGGCGGTGGTCTCCAGATTCCAGCCTTGTAAGGGCTTTCAGCTGGGAGGCATCAATTAAGCTCTCCTGGCTTGGGCTTAGCCCGCATTGGCTTCCAACCTCCTGTAGGGGGCCCCCTAAGCATGGAGAGGAACAACCCCTTGTCTTGCTACCTAACCGGTTTACATTCCTGCATGGCTACATTGAGATGGAACTAGCCCCTTTAGACAGCCTGAGGGGTTCACCAGGAGACACGGGCCCCAGTGTTCCCTGTGACCACCTTAAACCTTAAACTACTGTTGGAGTTTATATTACCTGTGTGGGTCTGTGGGTATGGGACGTTTCCATGCCAGAGACCTGAAGTTACACAAATAGGCATCCAGAACAGAACTCATACAGGCTCTAATAAGATGCTCGGATGCTTCTCGCTAGGATGAGAATTTAACGAAGTGTGTGAGCAGTTCAGATCTTGTAAGGGAGAACAGGTCAGTAGGGTATCCAGAGAAGAGAGCAAAGGTCAGGGGAAAGGGAGGGGGCCCACAGACATCTGTGCTCTGTGTTTGGCCACAAGACAAGAAACCGGGTCTCCTTGCAAAAGAAAGCAGAACAGCAAGTCCCTCAGAACTACGACATTTTTAAACATGACCTATACAACACTCGGCTCTGGGAGGCGCCTTGGAAAACCATAAAAGCCCTAAAAGAGGGGCAAGGAGGAAGCCCAAGTCTTTGATTTTCCCTGCTGTGCTTTCAGTGTTGAAATGTCTGTGCACGGAGCCTTTGAAATTTCAGAATCAGAGAGTGAATCCACAAGCCAAGCTCCTGCTTTATTCTTCAATGCATTTTGGCCCAGCTTCTCCTTGGTGAGACATGTAACAGAAATTCTGGACTTAGGAGCCACTTGGTCCTTGGACACTAGGAGATTTCAGTGGAATCTGAAACAGGGCTCTTACCACCAGCTGGACTGGCCTAGGAAGCCCAAGTATTCATTCTCCCAAACACCAACCTCCCGTTGCTCTTCATCTGCCTGCACCTTGTTCAGCTTTAGTTGTCCGTGGAAGCGTTTGGCACCCATCTGATGCTTCGGAACCCAGAAAGGAGGAAAGGTAAAACTGGGATTCAAATGAAACAGACTTAAGCAGGACCATAGCCAAGATGTGCCCAGGGCTCCTCGCAGCATTTGTCACCTTCATTTCCCTCTTCGGACTCAGACGTGGCAAGGTTCAGAAACAAGCTTTACCAGAAAGAACAGCTGTGAACCCAGCCTGCTTCCAAGTGAGAAAAAGCCCTTTACACATGAGTTCCTGAGGTCAGCCCAGCCCTGTGCGTCCCCACCCCTCCCAGAGTCCCTGGCTCTCTGGCGAAGCATTAAAGCAAGTGGAAGCAGAGATTTGCTCAGAATAAAAAAATCGTTTTTCACAATAGCACGGCACGTTCTGGATGGCAATCACGGCTGCACAAACCATGTCCGTCCTCCAGCCATAATGTTGGCGCCTCAGTGACCATGCACATACATTGTGTGGCGAGACTCAGAGCCTGTTCCATTTGTGGTCAATTGTTTCCTCCCTCTCCATACTTTGCACTTAGGAGACATGCTCTCTGGAAGTGGTTGAGGCTTGTCTTGTCACCAATAATCATCTCCTACACCTTCCTTTACAGTCACTAATTTGATGTGTTCACTCAAAGAAATGCCAATAATATGAGGTTTCAGAGGAGAGCTCCTAGAGCTCCCCCAGACAACAAGGAGGCCGAGTGTCACCGTCATTATCCTGAGCTGGGAGGGGGCACTAGTGTTCTGGAAGCTGGGGATCCGTCACTGCCTGCCCACCGCACAGACAGAGCAGGTGCTGGTTATAATTGCTTCTAGACGTCCTGCCATGCTGAGTTGAAAGTCAAACCCATAAACGCTGCCCGACTACAATGACACTGGAGTACACAGACATTTCTGCATCATTGCTGGGTGAAAATATACTGAGTGGAGTTGGATGAGATGGCAGCAAGTGCCTAAGGAGGGGATGCTGTGGGAATACCAACAAGATGACTGTCAGTCGCCGTTTCCTCCTCTCGTCTGCTTTCCCCCCCCCCTTTCTTTCAGGCCCAAAAGACATGACAAATATGTAAGCAAACAAATTTGTTCATTTTTAGACGAGTCTCCCACCCCACCCCACCCCCATCCAACTCTGGCCTCCTTTGAGCAAGCCAGTAGAACTTTTTTTTTTTTAAACCTGGCTTCTGCTATGGCAATTTCCGGAGTTGCTATGTGGCTGTGTTTAAAAGTCGCCTTTGGGATCCAGAGCACAATCCTTGTCACAAAGGCATTCTCCCAGTCCCAAATAGCAATGCGACCTCCTTTCAGAAGGTTGTTCTTGTTTCTGTAGACCCAGAAAGGAGTTCAAGCTGTTGATCTTGACCGTGGTTGTCGAGTCAGCCTCTCATGGACACCTCATGGGAAGCAGAGCAAACTATGCCAGTCTGTGCTATCACCAGGGCTGGGAAGGGAAGCCAACCGTGGAGGGCCATAGGTCGATGTGTGGATGGAGATAATCAGGTCTTTCGTCCTTATTCTATTTCAGTCTGGAAACATCCCTGAAGCCTGCTCAGTGTCATAGCAACACACAAACTTTCACTGACAGTCTGGGGCACATTGGCTGCAAATCGAACCCGGGTCTTCCCGGTGAAAGACGATGAGAGATCTACCACTGAAGCACCGTAGCCCTCACCTCAAACCAGGGCAGTCATTTCCCACAGATCTACCAGAGTTCAAACCAGACCACAATGCGTGATGACTAAGATTGCCACCAGAATCTGATACTGATGCAGAAAAAAACCTAACTACCATTTTATTGACTCCCACTCATACCAGCCCAATAGGACAAAGAACTGCCCCTTTGGGGTTTTGAGACTTTAAATCCTTACAGTAGCGGTTCTCAACCTGTGGGTCGCGACCCCTCTGGGGATCAAATAACCCTTTCACAGGGGTCAACCATTTCATAACAATAGCAAAATTACAGTTATGAAGTAGCAATGAAAATAATTTTATGGTTGCAGGTGACCACAACATGAACTGTATTAAAGGGTGGGGGCATTATGAAGGTTGAGAACCACTGCCTTACAGAAATAGACAACCTCATATTTCTCCCACGGACGGGCTAGTCAGTTCAAACCCCCGACCTTGCGATTAGCAGCTTAATGCACAGTCCACTACACCACCTGGGCTCCTAATGCTATAATAAGAGATACTATTGTTAGATCTCTCCTGGGAGAGATATACCTCAGGCCTTGGCTTCGCGCGACAAAGAATTCAATTCGAAGCGTGGATTGTGATCCAAGTGGGTTTTTTGAGAGAAGAAGTTTCAGGTTTACACAGGCACCTCGGGGCCCCTCACGGGGCACAGCCTACCTAGAAGCTGCTGGAGAGAAAGTCACTCAGTGGGCTCCGGGATCCTGCCTTTTTTTCTTTTTTTAAAAATCGTTTTATTAGGGGCTCATACAACTCTTATCACAATCCATATATACATCAATTGTGTAAAGCACATTTGTACATTCATTGCCCTCATTATTCTCAAAACATTTGCTCTCCACTTAAGCCCCTGGCATCAAGTCCTCATTTCTCCCCTCCCTCCCCGCTCCCCCATCCCTCAAGAAACCTTGATAATTTGTGAGTGGTGATACTGAGAGGGTTGTGGGAGGGTGGATTGGAAAGAGGGAACTGATTACAAGAATCTACATGTGACCTCCTCTCTGGGGGACGGACAACAGAAAAGTGGGTGAAGGGAGACATCGGAGCGGTCAAGATCCTGCCTTTTCAATTCCTCCATAGGGAGGCATGGTTGACGGTCATGGTCAACCCCAATGGCTGGATTGAATTCACCTGGCCCAGATGGGCCAATCCAGGTGTAATGCCCACCTAGGTGTACCACCCCTTCCTGGCCGGGAGTTTGAACCTGAGCATATGTAATGGATGACCCAGTCCCTATGCTAAACCACCTAATAGTATTTGCAAGATGCCAAGCACCGTTCTAAGCTTTTTGTGTATAATAATTCAATTATTCCACTTAACAAGCCTATGTGTGGACTCTATTTGGCCTCCTTTTACAGATGAAAAATCAGTGGCACAGAATGATAAAGTCATGAGCCTAGGACCACACAGTGAGGAAGTGGGAAGGAGAGATTTGGACCCAGGCTGCAGAGCCCATGCCTTGGGTGCCTACAGCTGCCATGTAGGACACAGAAAAGCATGGAGCAGACTCGGCGTAAGATATTAGGGAGTTGGGAGGACTGTAGCATGAATGTATGTGCTATGACTTCATGAGAGTAGCTGCTACTCAGATCCAGAAGAGAATACAAGCCTTTTGCAAAAATTATTTTTGCCAAGAGAGGGTGGAAAACTGCATCTTGTGCGAAATCCCCCCAACCTGCACATGTGCATAGCTATTTCAGAAGGTTCCAAACAATGTGTGCTGTGCGGCAAACCAAACTGAGCTCAGGGGGAGCTGGTCTGTGGGTTATGTTAGCCAGAAAGTGAGCAGTTTGAACTCACCAGCCACCACTCCAAGGGAGAAAGAGGAGGCTTTCTGCTCCCATGGACTTACAGCCTTCGAAGTGGCAGGGAGCATTTCCATGCGTCCTATGATTAGGATCTCAGAGGGTGAGGGTGGAGTTGGTTGAGACCTGTCTTCAGGGCATTTCCCAGAAGGGCTTCCTGCAGTGGCTCTGCCTTCAGGAATGTCTGATGACCTTGAGGGCAGCAAAGTCCTAAACACACTCGGGCAGTGGTTCTCAACCTTCCTAATACAGGTCCTCTTGTTGTGGTGATGCCCCCCTCCCCCAACCATTAAATGATTTTCTTGCTACTTCATCACTGTAATTTTGCTACAGTTATGAATTGGGTGAGCCCTGTGAAAGGGTCATATGACTCCCAAAGGTGTCGCAACCCACAGGTTGAGAACCACTGCACTAAGGGTTCCCCTCCCAGGCAGCCCTACCAGTGTCTGGTGTGCATACTTCTGTGAGGTGAGAGAAATGGACTTAGTGTCTGCTTCTGGTGACAGTTGATGTGGGTGGGCTTTCTCCCTATGTCAAATCCCTCTCAAGCCATTTGTCACCACAACAGAGGGAGCCATGCACAAAAAAGCAAGAAGAGGATGCAGCACAGCAGGACAGCAAGCAGAACAAAGATTGAATAAGCACAATTCACTTCAATCATGAATCGGGTGCCCATGAGATGTGAGGAAGACCTCAGTCTAGTGACATTAGATCAGGTTTAGGGATTGAGTGAAGCGACCCCTCTTGGCTCCCCTCAGCCCCTATTTTGCTTTCCCATTGATCCTGACCCTTGCATCGTGATTGGTCCTTATTCCAGCATGATGGTTGGTTTCATAACCACGGCATATGGGAATGTGTTAGTCGATAGGTTATACAGGCACAGCCTCTGGAATGGGTAAGTGAGGAGGCGATTTGGGCTCGCTCATGCAGACCTCTAGTTGTCCTTGACATGACTGGTAGAATGGATCATGTGAAGTGATTTGAGATCGGCGTTGAGATCTGATAGGTCATGCAGACTTCTAGCTGATCCTGGCAGTACCCTATTTTAAGGAAACAGAATGTTTGGCGTTTAAGTCGTATTTGAGCTTAAATTTTGAGCAATAGGCTGTGGCTCACAGTGAGAGTCTATGTGGAGACCCTACATCCATTTTGAGGGGCCACAGATTCAGCCACCATTGAGTTCTTCCCTACTCTGACTGGCAGTGGAAAGCTTGTCCCTCAGGCAGTGTGCTTGCGTCCACTCCCCGGGCCACACTCAACGATATACGGTAGTGTGCACATCCCAATGAAGGTCCCGCTCATGCTCTCACAGGCTCTCCTGAAACTCCAGGAATTGATCTGTCTTCAGTCACAATTTTGTGACAAAGTTGTTTGTTTTCTATGTCTTATTTAAGTTTTCAGGAGCCCAGGTGGTAATGCTGGATAGTGTTGGACTATTAAGAGCAAGGTCGCTGGTTCAAAGCCACTAGTCATTCCACAGGAGAAAGATGAGGTTATTGCTTCCTGTAAAGGTAGCAACTTCAGGATCCCTACACAGAGTCACTATGAGTCAGAGTCAGCAGGACAGAATGGGTGTCATTTTATTTAAGTCACTGTGGCTGTGGGTCCTTCCAACACCATTGTGGCCTCATGCGGATGCTCTCCTTCATCCAGAACAGCAGTTTGTGCCTTTTTCTTGTGTAAAACTTAGCAAAGGAGTTCCTAATAAAATATAGTTGGATTGGGAGTCTTTTTCCCCTAAAAACAAAGTAAATACAAAAATAGAAACGAGACTATGGTGCTAATAACCAGTTGGAGAGTTGAGAGAGCTGAACTCTCAATCCTGATAGAAAACCATTGTGACTGAGCACCTGCTCAAGGTCATCCACAGCCTATGAGGTTGAGCCTATGTGTTGGGGAGTAATTGTGTACATAAAGTTAACCATTTCTCTTTCTAAAGATTCTGTCTAAAGCTTACTTTAAATAATAAGTTTTCCCCTGGGCTAGGTAAAGTTCAGCATTCATCATGTTAGGCCAGAGGAGGCAAATCACACCCACTACCCAGGGAACACTGCTTCCAAAAGCACATTGCCTGTGCCGGGGAAGAGGGGAGGTACCCGGACCAGAAATGCTGACAGAGTGTAACCAGAGAGCTCAGCCCCCAGCTTCCCGAGGGAGCAGCTGTGATGGTTCACTTCTGGATGAATATGTTTAAGCAAAGGCCAAGGGCATGACTTGGGCAGCACGAAAAGCAGATGTGCAGAGGTTGTTCACTGCATTCCAGAAGTTCACACACTCTCCTGAGGCTCCTTGGCTCAATGGCAGGAAGTCATTGGTGGCTTCCACCTTCAATCCCAAAAGGTCACTGCCGTCCAGTGGATTACAACCACAGTGACCCTATATGGAGTTTTCAAGACTGTAAATTTTCATGGGAGCCAGCAGTCTCATTGTCCCCCCTGGGACAGCGAGCTAGCAGCCCGTTTTGCCACCAGGGCTCCTTCCTCTCAAATTCTGGATCCAGTCCCTCCGAATATCCTGCCCTGCCCTTGTCTAGGCTTCTTAAATGCGTTCCACGCTGCTTATGTTAGTCTGGGTGCATTCGAGAAACAAATCCACAGAAACACGTATGTATAAGAGAGTTGTATATAAAGGGTGAGTGCACATCAAGAAAACATGCTCACATGTGCTTATGCACCCGCTTTGTCTTCAGCGATCATGTTGGTGTAGGCTGGTGTGCTTTTTCCATGTGGACTTTGTTGTTTCTTAGCTACATGGCCCCCTGTTTATCTTCCAGCCTTTAAGACCCCAGACGCTATATGCTTTGATAGCCGGGCACCATGGTGCTTAACTACTACACCACCAGGGTTCATTAGCATGTGACTTATCTCCTGTCATTCACACTAGATGCTCAAAATAGCAGGAGACCAGGTTTCTCCTTTGTGGCCACACCAGGTACTGACAGAACCAAGAACAGAGACAGAGTTATATATCTTGACTATCATTTGCATATTATATGCCAGGAATCCCTAGGAAGGGTCTTGGAATTGTTCTACTCTGGTTCAAATTTCACACACCCTCCCAGTTTCCATACTGACTCTGCCAAACCCCTAGTAACTGATTTGCACCTCCTATCAACTTGGAGAAAACACCCTAGGCCAGATATAGAAGTGGACATACTTGGTACCCAGAAAAACTGTTCAGTGTTTTGAGGGCGGCTCAGCAAACAAAATGGGCACAGTGATTAAGCATTCAGCTGCTAACACAACGCTCAACTCTGTAGTGGTTCTGCAAGAGAAGGATATGGTAGTTGACCCCCCAAAAGAGTTACAAACTTGGAAACCCTACGGGTATTTGTATAGGGTCGCTATGTGTTCCAATTGAGATGATTGTCATAGGTTGGGTTTGGTTCAACCCGTCTTACTGAGGAGACTCCTTCTTTACACGCGATCAGTTACTTTAGAGGAAAAAGGCATGCCTGTCCCAGAACAATCCAAGGACTGGTAAAGGCAACACCCACAAAGACACTCCCTCTGCCTGCCTAACTCTAAAATGCTGCCCATAAAACACTCTGCCTGGTAATATCTGGGCAGCACACTGGGGAGGTGCAGCAAATGTGTGTTGAATGTATGAGGCCATTTCATAGTTTGGTTGCACGATCAGGGTGTCTGTCATAAAGCCCATCTCTTTGACTCCACCTCTCAGCAGAGATGAACACAAGCTTCCCGTTTTTTTCTCGGCAATGTCCTTGTCAAATAAAAGTTCCTTGTAGATCAGTAACTTGCCACAGAGCAAAAGATATGGGAAGAGGCTCATCTTTCTCCTGGCTATGAAATAGAATGGCAAGCCCCTCCCTTCAACACACACACACACACACACACACGCACGCACACACACACACGCGTACACGCACACCCCTGCCTTACAACTACATTCGGTTGATTAGCAAACAAAGCTCTACAACCCAACTATGTGTTTTTCTTCTCCAGAGGAATGACGGACTTATATACCCTGCATTGTCTTTTTTTAATGGAATTGCCCCAGTTCTCCTCACCTTTCCTTAGATAGTGCAGTGAACTATTAGATGACTGCAGGTATTGAAAACTAGTATTGATTTCCGGTTTGTGTCACCTTTGGTTTTTAGCACCCTCCACTTCTCTAGTAAGCTTTCCATTGCTTTGGGGAAATTTTCTCTCTCTGAATTTATTATGTGAGGGTGGTAGTGTAATAATCAATGTGCCTATGGAGGACTATCCTTCATGACCTAAACTCATTAAGGGGCAGTGCCTGATGGAGCATCAGGTTGGAGGAAGGCCTATTAACAACCTGCATTATACAGATGACACAATTTTGCTGAAAATGAGAAGGACTTGATTCACTTGCTGATGAAGATGAAGGATTGATTAAAGCCTTCCGTTTGGATTATGACTCAATGTAAAGAAAGCCCAGACCCTCACAACTGGACCTATTGATAACATCATGATAAATGGAGGAAAGATCGAAATTGTCAAGGATTTTGTCTTGCTTGAATCCACAATCAATTCTCATGGAAGCAGCAGAGAAGAGAACAAATGACACATTTCACTAGTCAAATCTGCTACACGAGACCTCTTTAAAGTGTTGAAAAGCAAGAGATTACTTTGAGGACTGGGGCGGGTTGACCCAGGCCATGGTATTTTCAACTGTCTCATATTCATGTGAAAGTTGAACACTGAATAAGGAAGACCAAAGAAGAATAGATATATTTGATTAGTAGTGATGTAAAAGAGTAATGAATGTACCATGGACTGCCAAAAGAACAAACCCATCTAACTTGGATGAAGTACAGCCAGAATGTTCCTCAGGGCAAGGATAATGAGACTTCGCCTTAACATTGACATGTTGTCCGGAGAGATCAGTCCCTGGAGCAGGACATCGTGTTCTGGAAAGTAGAGGGGCAATGAAAAAGAGGAAAGCCCTCAACAAATGGGATTGACACAGTGGCTGCAACAATGGGCTCAAACTTAAGAACAACTGTGAGAATGGTACAGGACCGGGCAGTGTATGATTATGTTGTATGTATGGTCACAATGAATCCAAACCCTCACTATGACACTGAACAACAACAACAACAACAACCTGACTGAATCCTCTAGGAGGACTCTTGAATGTGAGAAAAATGGAACGAAGCCAGAGGAAGGATTGGAGGATGTCTTAAGTTTCTGTCTTAATCTCCAAAAATTACCCAACAAGTCAGTAGCCTTAAAACACTTTTCCCCCTGCTTTGGAGCTTACAGGTTCAAATTTGGGGTGCGACTCTAGGTCAGGGTCCTTCTTTGTGGATACCAGAAAGTTCCTTGGCATTCCTCGCTATCTTTCTCCCCGTACTGTGTGTTACTGGGTCTATCCTGGCCTTTAACTGAGAAGTGTTTAGGTTTAGGCTCAAGCCTATTCTCATATGGCCTCATTTTTTTAAACATTTTATTAGGGACTCATACAACTCTTATCACAATCCATACATATACATATATCAATTGTATAAAGCACATCTGTACATTCTTTGCCTTAATCATTTTCTTTTTTTTTACATTTTATTAGGGGCTCATACAACTCTTATCACAATCCATACATATACATACATCAATTATATAAAGCACATCCGCACATTCCCTGCCCCAATCATTCTCAAAGCATTTGCTCTCCACTTATGCACTTTGCATCAGGTCCTCTTTTTTTTTTTCCACTCCCTCCCCGCTCCCCCCTCCCTCATGTACCCTTGGTAATTTATACATTGTTATTTTGTCATATCTTGCTCTATCCCGAGTCTCCCTTCCCCCCCTTCTCTGCTGTCCATCTCCCAGGGAGGAGGTCACATGTGGATCCTCGTAATCAGTTCCCCCTTTCCAACCCACTCACCCTCCACTCTCCCAGCATCGCCCCTCACACCTTTGGTCCTGAAGGTATCATCCACCCTGGATTCCCTGTGCCTCCAGCCCCCATATGCACCAGTGTACAACCTCTGCCCTATCCAGCCCTGCAAGGTAGAATTTGGATCATGGTAGTTGGGGGGAGGAAGCATACAGGATCTGGGGGAAAGCTGTGTTCTTCATCGGTACTACCTCGCACCCTGACTGACCCATCTCCTCTTCTAAACCCCTCTATGAAGGGATCTCCAGTGGCCATACGGCCTCATTTATATTACAAAAGAACTCCCTTCTTTTCAAACAGGATCATGTCCACCAAGGTTCAAATTTCTCACATATTTTGAGGGGGCTACAGATCAATCCATAATGGTTCTTTTGGGTAGCTGTAACAACTGGCTACCAATCGAGTGACTTAAACAGCAGGCATTTGTTCTCTCACTTTTCTGAAGGACAAAGGGTTAAAATTAAGGTGTGGGCAAGATTCATTCCTTCTGAGAGCTCTGAAGGAGAATCAAAGTAGCCTCTCTCTGCTTCTGGTCACTGCTGCTAATCCTTGATATTTCTTGGCTTATAGATGCACTGATCCAATCTCTGCCAGTGTCTTCACACGGGGTCTCTGTGTGCCCACTCCCCTTCTTATAAGAACACACCAATCAGTGCATGTAGTATCCATCTGAAATCTAAACCCAGAAAGATGGAGCTCTTGAAATACTTATCTAAGCACATCTGCCAAGACCTCCTCTCCAAGTAAGGCCATAGCCTCAGGTCCCATGTGAACATGAATGGGTGTGTGTGAATGTGATTTAATGTACTACAGAGGGCACGCTTTGGCCTCAGGAGGAGTGTTTCGCCATTACCTGCTTCACAGCCCTGAGATTGCCCAGGCATTTGCCACATTTTCTTGTCTTCCCAACATTTATCCACCATTAGGCCTTTTTCCCTAAGTTAGTCAAGCGTCAGTTTCTGTCACTTGTGATCATGACCCTCCCTCCCGCCCAGGTCACAAACTTAAAGTGACACAGGCAGTTTCTTTAATGGGCACTATGTTATCCTGACTAGCAAGCATTGCTAAGGAGGGAGGATGAATCAGGGAGAACCCGCTTGCTTCATCTAGCTTCGGGGCAGTCCACAGAGGATTGATCCCTGAGCCACTAACGAATTTTGCAACTGTCACAGAACAATGCAAATAAGTAAGATCCACATCTGCTGAACACCATCATGAGGTCAAACTGTGTGTAAATAAATGCCTGTTTCAAAGAGTGAGTAAATCCTATGGTAAGGAGTGACAGGGCTTTGTTGGCATAAACCCAGCAAGGCATTATGGGTCGGATATTAATGAACTCATGCTCCTGGGCCTCACAGAGCCCCAGCTCAACTGCTTCAGCTTGTTGACAAACTGAACTCAGGGTACCCGGAGAGAGCACTACCATTTTGATGAACAAGGTTGGTTGGGGATGATGCTTCCTAACTTGCATTTTAATATAAATTTGATGATTCATCTGAGCAATGTGGAAAGAGCATTCAGATAAAAGAGAGGGACAAACATCAAGTGACCAGAGGATGAAACTTCTTTCTAATCTGTGCCCACTGGAATTGCTTCTTGGGAAGGTATTTTTTGGGGGTGTGGGGTTGTTCCCCTACCCTGCTCCAAGCCTTCCTCCTCATGCCCACCCCCACCCCAGCATACATCCTACTGGGAGAATGTCTCTGAATAATGAAGTTTTAATAAATGAAGCTTTAATGAGCCTGATAGTCTGCCTAAGACATCTTCAAACTGTAGTCTTTCATTTGTATTCTTCCATCCTTTCTGAAGAAATGAACCTGATGGCAGGTAGTATGTTTCCTTTCCAGGATGAGCTGATAGAGCCTCTCGCTGCTACAGTGGGAGGTGAAACATTAAAAGGCCCTCTGTGGCCATGAGACATGCCCACTCTCCAAGAGACACTGGGCAGGTTTTCTGAAGCTCCACAGAATTGACTAGTGGCCCTGGTCCACCCATCTCAACCAACCCAGTCTTCATTTGCACTGCATGCCCTCTCTGAGCTCCAACTGCATGCTTCATTTGAGGATGACAAAGCCTCTATTGTCTGAGAAGATGCGCAGACATATGAACTAATCAATGCTCCCCCTGTCCCCGGGGAGTGTGAAATTCTCCCATCATGACCCACCAGCTTCCCTGGAAATTCCTGTCTTAACTCAGGCACTTAATATCAATGGTGTCTCTGCTTCCTTTCTTCTTGCACACCCCCCAGGCATTAACTGTCATCCTTCCTCTCCCTAAAATATACTTCGAATCTATTCACTTCATGCCAACCCTACTGCCCCAAGGTGTGTCTTGCATTGACTATGAAACTAGATTCTGTATCCATTTTCCAGGGCTGTCAAAACAAAGCATCGTAAATCAGGTGGCTTTTAAGAACAGTCCACCACCTGTCTATCAGTTCGTGGTGCAGTGGTAGCTAGAGTGCTGCTGTGAAATTGGAAGCTGTGCCACCGATATGACAAACCCCAGAAGGGTCAGCAATGATGGGCAGGCTTCAGTGGAACCTCGAGCCCTGTGGTGCTCAACCTTCCTTTAATACAATTCCTCATGTTGTGGTGACCCCCAACCATAAAATCATTTTCCTTGCTACTTCATAACTGTAATGTTGCTACTGCCATGAATCGGGTGACTCGTGTTAAAAGGTCGCTGGACCCCAAAAGGGGTCACAACCCACAGATTGAGAACCACTGCTCTAGCCTAAGGCAGACTAGGAAGAAAGACCTGGTGATCTACTTCCAAATATTAACAAATGAAAGCCTATGGGTCACAAAAAAATATGGTCCTATAGAGTGCTGGAAGATGAGCCACTGACCTGCAAACAACAGCTACAAAAATAGACTCAAACACACCAACAAAGGCCTGCTGAACTCCAAAGCCCTAACAAACCCACTGCCCTCAAGTCCATGCCAACTCATAGCGGCCCTATAGGACAGGGGCGAACTGTGTATTAGTCTGGGTATGCTAGAGGAAAATCGAGGGAGACTCATGTGTATGAGAGAGAGTTGGTGGTTTTTAAAAATCATTTCCCTATTATTTAATCATTATATTAGGGATTTATACAACTCTTATCACAATCCATCCATCCATCCATTATAAAGCACATTTATACATTCATTGCCCTCATCATTGTCAAAACATTTGCTCTCCACATAAGCCCCTGGCACCTGCTCCTCATTTTTCTCCTCCCTCCCCACTCCCCCCTCCTTATGAACCCTTGATAATTTTATTGGGGGCTCATACAACTCTTATCACAGTCATTCCATCCATCCATCCATCCATCCACCCATCCATCCATCCATCCATCCACCCATTGTGTGTCAAGTACATTTGTACATGTGTTGCCCTCATCCTTCTCAAAACATTTGCTTTCTACTTGAGCCCTTCGTATCAGCTCCTCATTTCCCCACTTCCATCCTCCTCCCCCTCCCTCATAAATCCTTGGTAATATATAAATTATTTTGTTATATCTTACACGTCAAACATCTCACTTCCCCCACTTTTCTGTTGTCCGTCCCCCAGGGCAGAGATTTTATGTAGATCCTTGTAATCAATTCACCCTTTCTACCCCACCTTCCCTCCACCCTCCTGGTATTGCCACTCTCACCACTGGTCCTGAAGGGATCATCTGTCATGGATTCCCTGTGTTTCCAGCTCCTTTCTGTACCAGAGTACATGTTCTGGTCTAATTCTACCTTATAAATCCAGAGAGAGAGTTTTATATCAAACAGTAATTGTACATTAAGCAAACGTCCCAGCCCAGTGCACATCAAATCCATAAGTCTGGTATTAGCCCATATGTCTGATACCAATCTATAAATTCCTTTTCAGACCCATAAAACATGTGCAGTGATGCTGAATGCAGGATAATCACAGGCCAATGGGTGGAAAGTCTTGTGGATCCAGTGGCATTGTAAGCATCTCAGTGCTGGCTGCGATCTCTCTGAGGCTTCATTGGCTTCAGAGGTCTGGTCGCATCCATTTGGCTTGCCTTCTGCAATGTCTCCCAAGGAGTAGCAGAGAGAGAGAGAGAGAGAGAGAGAGAGAGAGAGAGAGAGAGAGAGAGAGAGAGAGAGAGAGAGAGAGGTGTCTTCCACCTCTAAGGAGGAAGTACCAGATTTCTCAGAGTTCTCAGAAGGAGGCTATGCCCACATAAAAATCTCACTGACTATCTCCAGAATGGCAGCCTAAACTCCACGCCTACACTCCTAATCCTTAACTTGACACAAGATTAGGTGAATACCACAGGCTCCTAATCCATAACAAGCCCATTTAATTTTTCCCTGCATACTGACACCAATCCAATACCCAAAGCTTTACACATGGGTGGAGATCTACTTCTAAAACATGAATATAGAAAAATCGCTTTTGCTTGAAGGCTCTCAAGGAAATGCTCACTGAAAACTCCATTCCTATTATCTCACCTCCCCCAAATTAGTCTTCTTCTGGGCTTTCAGTCACACCAAGATCTCTCCTGCCCCAAGGCCTTTACATGCACTGTCACCTCTTCCAAGCCCTGAAGTGCCAAGTTCAAAGTTCCAGTTAATCTCCCTGATCCTGAATTTTAAGAACTGTGTGTGTGGGAGGGAAGGGGTTGGACTGATTGTTGAACTGCTGGGTTTTGGAGCCATTTGTCATGCAACCTCATTTTGTCAATGACTGGTTAATTAATGCAGCATTCATTTGCCCTTCTTCCACTCACAGCACATGGCTTGTATCTTCGGGATCACTCTTCCACCATGCTCCATCTCTATGCTTCTGCTGGCATTGACCCAATCTGCCAGCTCCAGGCCTGGCTAGTCAGGGCATGACTTTCCTCTGTCCAAAGGGACTGGGTCAGACTCAGTATGAGACTCATGCTAGGTTAATGATATCTAACCCTAAAAAATGCCCCAGAAACAATTTCCTCATTGCCAATGAGTCCATTTTGAATCATAGAAGGTCCCTGTGGGGTTTCTCAGACTGTAAATATTTATGTGAGCAGAAAGTTCCATCTTTTTCCCTATGAGGTAGCTGGTAGGGTAGCACTGCCAACCTTGCAGTTAGCAATCCAATGCTTACCTGATAGTACCACCAATGATTAGAAAGGAAAAGAGCCTCTCTCTAATAGAATTCCTGAGCTTCTAGATAAAACTACAGCTGTCATCAGGAAGCCTGCTTGAAACTCAAAAGGAAACAGCTCTGAAAGGAAAAGGTTCACACTCTGATGGTATCAACTGAGTGCCAGAACCCAGCTATTCCTGATGCTCTGTCTCCAGACTTACAAATTCCATAAACCTACCCATTAATTCCTTCTCCTGCTCCTTCCCTTCTCACGCCCCAAGGTACTTTGACTTAGCTTTGAAGGCACTCACAACTTCACGGGTTCTGCCTTGCACAGGTGTCTGCTTGCTTCCAGTTCAGTCCTGACATTGTCCCTATCTTTAGCCATGTTAGGCTTGCGTCCTAGAGCTTTCCTTTGCTTGTCTCCCTATTGCTCTTGTCCTATGAAGTCTGTGGCTTTTATCTTTAAGTCTAAGTCCTGCCCTTTCGCTTTCGTAGAAATCTGTCTCTGTATCTTGGCTCATGGCAGGTTGTGTCCTTCAAAGATGACTGTCCTAATGTTGCACATCGCACATTCTCTTGTTACAAGATGAGTTTGTGTTCATTTTTCCAGAAACAGGGCCTGCTTTCCCTCTTCCTTGCATCTTGGCAGGCCTTTGACTATGGCAGAAGTGTTGCTCTGTGACTTCCACCTGGTCGTATTGGGTTGTTCACCATTGGGACCCTGTCAGGATGTTGCAAGGAAGACCAAGCCAAATGAAAATGTCACATATAGGGTTCTTCTTGAGCTCCAACCAATAGAAGTATCAGTCGTGTGAGGGAGTGAGTCTTAAGAGAGCTGCAGCCTCTGTCCTTTGAGCTACCCCAGCTAATGCTTGATGAAGCCAAAACTAGTGTCCTCACTGAGCTCTGCCCAGATTGCAGATTTGTGAGCAAAATTGATATCATCATTACTTTAAGATGTTATTTGTGAGGATACTTTCTGTTAGCAGCAGATTATCAGAATACTGCCTAATCAGACTGCATTGCTAGTTTTACTCTCACTCTCTCCACATATATAGATATAGATATCCTCCACTCATCTGTCAGTTGGTTGTACTATAATGGTTTGTGTATTGTTATGGTGCTGGAAGCTCTGTTCCCAGAATTTCAAATACCAGCAGGATTGCCCATGGTGGACAGGTTTCAGTGAAGCTTCTAGACTAAGACAGACAAGGAAGAGGGGCCTGTTAGTCCACTTCCAAAAATTACTGAAAGAAAACCTTATGGATCACAAGAGAACACTGACTGACTAATGTGTTTTGGACACACTATCAGTGGACAATTGCTAGAGGAAGACATCATATTTGATGAAATAGAGGGACATGGAAGATCCTTATTGAGGCAGATTGACCTAATCGCTGCAACAATGGACTTCAACATTCAGGAATGTGTGACAATGGTGCAAGATCAGACAGCACTCCATTCCATTTCATATAAGGTCTCCATGGATCACAGTAGACTTGATGGCACTCTCTATATGTTTGTCTTCAGTGACTTCCCAGAGGGCTGCTCTGCCTGGCAGCCTCTATTCTTCATGCTTCCAAATGGGGAGCACAACAGGTCCATAGTCACTGATATTCCCCTCAATCCCCAGGTCAAGTAAGGAGGCGTGAAACTAACTATGTTGTTCTCTTTGCCTTGTCTCTCTTCCTTTTCCCCTCCTCCAACAGGGCTAGAGGGGGTAAATACTTACCTTGCAGTCTAGAAGAGAATTTCTTCCACGCCAAAAGCTTCTCCTTCCTCAAAAGGCACATACATGCTTTTCGCCTTGTTTTGAATTAAAATGGCAGATGGGATGGTAGGAAAGAAAATGAACTAGTCTAACAGAATGGCCAAACAGATTTACCTTCCACATAAGAATGCAAATAACTCCTCAATCTTGTTATAGAGTCATGATATGATGAGCTCCATCAAAGCAGAGTAGAACACCACGGAGGTCAGACCAGAAAGACCATATTGAGTTGATTTTGTATGAGAGATTCTAGTTGCTAATTATACTTTTCATAACAGACAGATGGCAGGTATAGAAGCCCAGACTTAAAATGTCTTTATCTAATTGCCTGCCTAAATATATATTTGCAATATGGTCCTCAAAGGGAATACTTTCTTTACCTTAAATTCCATTTCTTTTTCCCCTTTTTTATGTAATTTTATTGAAGTATCATTGATGTACAATAAACCATAGTGTGTTTTGCTCTTTGAGGTTTTTAAAAAGAATCATTTTATTGGGGGCTCCTACAACTCTTATCACAATCTATACATACATCCACTGCGTACATTTGTTGCCATCATCATTCTCAAAACATTTGCTTTCTACTTGAGCCCTTGGTAGTAGCTCCTCATTTCCCCTCCTTCCCCCTTCCCCTCCCTCATGGACCCTTGATAATTTATAAATTATTATTCTGTCCTATCTTACACTGTCCGACATCTACCTTCACCCACTTTTTTGTTGTCCCTCCCTCATGGAGGAGGTTATATGTAGATCCTTGTAATCAGATCCCTCTTTCTACCCCACCTTTCCTCCATCCTCCTGTTATTGCTACTCTCAGCACTGGTCCTGAAGGGGTCATCTGTCCTGGTTTCCCTGTGTTTCCAGTTCCTATATGGACCAGTGTATATTCTCTGGTCTAGCCAGGTTTGTAAGGTAGAATTGGGATCATGATAGTGGGCGCGGTAGCATTTAGGAATGAGAGGAAAGTTATATGTTTCATCGTTGCTACACTGCATCCTGACTGGCTCATCTCCTCCCAGCGACCCTTCTGTAAGGGGTTGTCCAGTTGCCTACAGATAGATCTTGGATCCCCTAACTGTACCCCCCCCCTCATTCACAATGATATGATTTTTTTGTTCTTTGATGCCTGATACCTGATCCCTTCTACATCTTGTGATCACACAGGCTGGTGTGCTTCTTTCATGTGCGCTTTATTGCTTCTGAGTTAGATGGCCACTTGTGAACCTTCTAGTCTTTCAAACCCTAGACTCTTTATCTTTTGATAGCTAGGCTCCATAAGCTTTCTTCACCACATTTGTTTATACACCCACTTTTTGTCTTGAGTGATTGTGTCGGGAAGGTGACCATCATGGAATACCAGTTCCTTAAATTCCATATCTATAGGCTTAAGTCTTACCCACAGGAAACCTATTTTTATTTTATCCCTGGAACAAAATCTTGCAATAATTTTCTCTTTTTGGGCAAGTCCATCCTCAATCACTTATCCTTTAACATTTACAAGAATTTATCTGTAACCAACCCCATTTACATAGTCTCATTCATGCTATTTCCACAATAATTGCTAATAACCCTATTTTTTAGAATCGGCAGAAAGCATCAGCATCAATATCCCATTGCCACTGGGTTGATTTCAACTCAGTGGTACCCTATAGGACAGAATAGTATTGCCTCATAGGTTTCCAAGGCTGAAAAAAAAATCTCTTTATTGTGAGTTGGGTGAAGGTTTACAGAATACATCTGTTTTCCATTTGACAGTTCACACATATTTTGCTTCATGATATTGACTGCAATCTGCTCAACATAATATCACTTATCGCACTTCCTCCTTGTATTTCCTGTTTCCATTCCCCCTTCTTTCCTGACCCTTCTGAACTTTATCTTTGAATAAATTATATCCTTTTGATTCAAAGAGTTGATTAGTGTTACTTTTTACCTTATAGATCTACCTATTGTTTGGCTGAAGATTGAGCCAAGGGAGTGAGTTCAGTTCCAGATCTGAAGGTGCCTAAGGACAACATTCTTGTGGGTTCCAAGAATCTCTCTCTGAGCAATACCACTGAACATTTAAAATAAGTTTAAACTTTGTTGCACATATTTCTCCTATTCTATCCCAAAATTCCAAAGCAAACTCATTATCATTGTGTAGAAGCTGACTCATAGAGACCCTACAAGATAGAATAGAACTTCACCCTTTGATTTTCCAAGGCTTAAATATTTACCAGAGCAGACAAACTCCTATTTCTCACATGGACCAACTGATAGGTTAGAACCACTTTCCTTGTGGTTAGGAGATCAATGAGGAGTCCACTGTGCCATTAGAGCTCGTTAAGAATGCGATCCAGCATCCCCTAATGCTATCCCTCTCAGATCAGTTGGTAGTGGTAATCAATGTAAATCTTAAGGGGGTCAGACTGCCACATCGTAACTCTTCCTTGGGGAAGATGGTGGGTTTGAACTGCTGATTGATTAGCCCTTAAGTGCTTAATTACTGCCTCACCAGGGTGCTCCTTAACATCAGAACAGTGGACACTTATTGGTTTATCTTACTGGTCTCTGTTCCCTAAAAATTGCACTTCATCCACAGGGTTTTCTTCCATAACACACAGCTGCTAGTGTTTTTGGTTTGTTTTTCCACATGACTTCACCTTCCTGGTCAAAGCTGATTTGTCCAGGGCTAAACACACAATGAAAACATAGCCATATTTGCACACTACAAAATTTGAAGTGAGACAGCAAGCTATTTGTTGAGTTTTTTGAATGACTGAAGTATATAAGGAAGTGTTATGATACAGGAAACTGAGTTTTGATGTCCAGGATCTATGCTGGGGACCCAGTTGGCACTCCAAATGACTATTCAAAGT
Organism: Tenrec ecaudatus; assembly: GCF_050624435.1. NCBI lineage: Eukaryota > Metazoa > Chordata > Mammalia > Afrosoricida > Tenrecidae > Tenrec > Tenrec ecaudatus. The sequence goes on along the minus strand of NW_027459078.1, from coordinate 230,645 downwards.
GATGGTATGAATTCTCCTCTTCCATGACCTACACATATAATAGCTATAACCACTAAGTCCATGATTTGACAAATGTCTTGTGTGATTGAGTTTGGGTTCCCCATAGGATTAGATCCTGAGACAAAGGTTTTAATTAAGCCATTTTCTGGGGAGATATCAATAAGGAAATGGGAAATAGAAAAGAGAAAGAAGGCAGCCAATGAAAAGTACATTATCAAACAATTTAAAATTGTGAGCAACTGGAGGTTAATCTTACTGGAGACACTGTAGAAAATCCACTAGTTATTCTGCCCAGAATGTTAGGGAGTGTGGCTATTTGTCCAACAACTCCTATGGGTCATTGGTTAAGGGTTACTCCAGGAAGCAAGAATTAACTCCACAACCTCCTAAGCCATGCATGCTCAGGTACAGTGGTCTACAGAAACTAGAGAAAGCAAGAAGAGAGATGTGCTGGCCATTCGGAATTAGGCTAGCATGCCAAGTTGTCAGACATGTCAGGTTCTTGAACTATCATAACTTGAAAGTCATCATGATCCTGTGAGATATACCACTGGTATTTCAAACACAAGCATAGTTACCCGTGGTGGAAAATTTTCAGAAAAGCTTACAAGCTAAATAGACTAGAAAGAATAACCTGCCAATCTACATCTGAAAAAAATAGTGGTGTTTGTGGAGCACAATGATAGCAGTGGAATTTTGTTTCCTATAGTGCAGGATGATGAACCCCTCAAGTTGGAAGACACTCAAAATATAATTGGGGAAGAGCTGTCTCCTCAAAGTAGAGTTGACCTTAGTGATATAAAGTTTTCAGGACCTATATTTGTTGATGTGGCAATGACTCAAAATGAGAAGAAACAGCAGTACTGCAATAACCACTAACAAGAAGATGGGATGCATGAAATATGGATCTAGAAAAAATGGAACACATAAAGATCAAACACTCTAGGTGTTATTGAACTGAAATAGACTGGTATTGGCCATTTTGAATGTCACAATAATATGGTTTACATACCAGAGTAACAAATTTGAAAGGAATGGATGACTTTCATGTTAAAAATGAGAATGTTTCAACATCGATTCCAATGTTCACCATTGTTAGGTGTAGGATATATTACACCTACAAGGATGAATAATTAATAAAGTTATTATTCAAATTTACACACCAACCACTAATGCTAACAATAAAGCCATTGAGGATTTTTACCAACCTTTTCAGTCTGAAATTGATGAAACATGCAATCAAGATTACTGATGACTTGAATGCAAAAATTGGAAACTAAGGAGGAGGATCACTAGTTAGAAAATATGGCCATGGGGATGGAAGCCACATGGGAGATCTCATGATAGAATTTTCCAATAAGGATGGCTTATTGATTGAAGATTTATTTTTCAGGGATGTAAACAGTAACCATAGACATGGATCATGTATATTCGATAGAAATACACACGAATTAAATCAACTATATCTGTTGAAATAAACTATTATACATACTCGAGTATAACCCAAGGCAACTAATTTTACCCCCCAAAGCTGGGGTGCTTTTTCAGCATAAAAAAATGTGCTGAAAAAAACTCGGCTTATACTCAAGTATTTACGGTATAAAGAAGTTCAATATCATCAGTCACGAGACTGGAGACGAACTGTGGAACAAACCATCAATGGCAAATTCAACTCGAATTCCAACAAAATTAAAACAAGTCCCCAAGAGTCAAAGTATGAATTTGAGTATATCTCATCTAAATTAGAGGATACTACAAGAAGAAAGTTGACACATTGAACACAAATCACCTGAGATGATACGAGTTCTGCAATAATATCAAGAACATCATAAATAAAGAAATTCAAAGATAATTAAAAAGATAGAAACTAAAGAAAAGACAAAACGGATGTCACCTTGAATGTGGAGTAGCTGAAGCCAATGAAAGAAATGATGAAGTACGAAAAAGAGAGAGAGAAATATAGAAATAATTGATGAAGTAAAGACGCTGAATAAAGAAGCTGAACATAAAATTTCAAAGGGGAATTAAAAAAGATGGAATAAAGAATTATATGAAAAGGTGCAAAGACCTGGAATTAGGACAGCAAAAATGAAAAGCATGTGCATTTCACTAGCTGAAAAAATTGAAGAGAAATTCAAAATACAGAATTACACAGATAGCATCAAAAGAAGATGAAAGGGATTCACTGACCACATGAAGCCCAGGCTCCACAGCGCTGAGTCCAGAAGACCAAGATAGCATAGGGTTCTCACTGCAGATTGCTCTGAAAGTGCTCACAGTAGTAGGCCCTGGATCAACTGGGGAAAATGTAGAACTCAAAATAAGAAGACTAACCTTAGGATATGATAGGCACTAGTGGAATTCCAATTTGACACCTGACCTCACCTCCATGGCTCAACTTTCAGCCCCCAAATAGGAGACCTATACTGTCAACGATGTACAATTCAGAGCCCAGCATTTGTCAGGGAGTTACTCAGAAGGCAGGAAGGCATGGGAACGAAAGACCAATGGAAACGGCAAACAAAGGGAGGGAATAGGAAAAGTAGTATTGCATTGTAGGTATTGCAATCAATATCATAAAACATTGCATGAATTGTAAAGAAAATCAATTTACTCTGTAGATTTTCCCACACATCACAATCAAAACAGTGTAAAACGAAAATAAGTCATATGACCGAGTACACTGGTAGATCTTGCTGAAGACCAATTTCCAGTGTTAAAAGATGTCACTTTGAGGAATAAGGCACAGCTGAGCCCTAGTGGTATAGTGGTTACAAACATAATGCATCAGAACCAACCAAGTTGGGTTGCTCAACACAAGATCAGCAGTTCTGCTCCCATACAAAGTTCCAGTATTGGAAACCCACAGGGATATCTCTCCCCTGTCCTATAGAGTTGCTAAGGGTTGGAATCAACTTGATGGCAGTGAACTGGATGTAAGCCAGGCTGACTAGAGACACAAATCAAGTGACACTCATATATGTGCAATAAATAGTTTTTAATCAAGAAGTCATTGTAGTATTTCTATTTCAAGGAAATATCCCAGGCCAGTCCAACTCAAGTCCATAAGTCCAACACTAGCCCATAAGTTCCTTTCCAACTTACGCAGTTACATGCAATGATGCAGAATGCAGGGATGTCAAAGGCCAGTGATTGCAATGTCGTGTGGACCCAAGGTCAATGGAAGCATGGCAAGACTCTGGCAGCTCTCAACGTGGGCAGGAAGCAGTCAGGTGAATGCAAAAAGAAGGGGAGGTTCCCAGGGCCCTCCTTATGAGAAGGCCATGGTCACAAAGAGGCACCATCAGGCTATGGTGTGATTGACAGATTGGATACCAACCTTACACTTTTACATATCTTCAAACTGACATAAAATTATATAACTATCATACTATGGCATTTTCAATCACCTCATATGTACTTGAAAATGGACAATAATTATGAAAGATAAAATAAGAGTTGATGTCTTTGAATTATGATGCTGGTGAAGAATATTGAATATTCCATGGACTTTCAGAAGAAGGAACAAATCCTTCTTGGCGGAAGTAGAGCCAGAATGCTTCCTAGACGTGAGAATGGCAAGACTTCATATCACATACTTTGGACATCTTAACAGCTGAGCATTGTCCCTAGAGAAGGATATCATACTTGGTAAAGTGGAGTGGTGAAAAAAAGAAGAAGGTCCTCAATGGGATGAATTGGCATACTGGTTGCAAAAATGGTCTCCAACATTAACTGTGAGGAAACAGGCTGTGGGTGCTATGAGTTAGAGCCAAATTAACAGTGTCTAACAATGACAACTCCCCTCCCTAGCCCCATCTGTCAATTTGCTGCACTGTGGTAGCTTGTGCTTTGCTGTGATGCTGGGAGTTAGTCCACTAGTACTTCAAATACCAGGCAGGATCACCCACGGTGAACAGATTTCAACACAGCTTCCAGACTAAGAACTGACAGGACGACAAAACAATCAGTCCACTTCTGAGGGATTCACCATTGAAAACTTTATGCATAACAGTAAAATATTGTCTGATATAATGCCAGAAAATGAGTCCCTCAGATTGCAAAACAATCAAAATATCACCGAGAAAGAGAGCTTCCTCAAAGTAGAGTCCACCTTAATGATAACTCAAAACCTCACAACAGGAGCTGTAGATAACATCATAATAAATGGAGAAAATATTGAAGTTATCAAGGATTTCGTCTTGCTTAGATTCACAGCTAATGCTCATGGAAACAACAATCAAAAAAACCAAATAACATATTGCATTAGGCAAATCTACTGCACATAACCACTTTAAAGTACTGAAGATCAAGAATTTCACTTAGGATTAAGTTGCGCCTGGCCCAAGGCATGGCATTTTCCGCCACACCTTATGCATGTGAAATTTGAACATTGAATGAGAACGACTGAAGGAGAACTGGTGCATTTGAATTAAGGTACTGACCAAAAAATACTGAAAGTACCATGGGTGGAGAGAAGAACAAACAAATCTGTCTGAGAAGAAGTGCAGCTAAATGTTCCTTGGCAGATAGGATGGCAAAACTTCATCTCATGTATTTTGCAGATGTTATCAGGACAGACCAGTCCCTGGAGGACATCATACACATTACAGTGGAGGGGTTGCAAAAAGAGGAAGACACCCGATCAAATGGATCGAGACAATTCCTACAACAATGGACTCAAACATAACAAAATTTTTGAGTATGGGGCAGGACCAGGCAATGTTTCATTCTGTTGTGTAGGCATTATTATGAGACAGAACTGACTTGAAGGCATCTAGCAACAAAGTGTACTAAAGCTTCTTCTGGCACCTTCATTTGCTAATGGATTATAATTCAAAATGAGAAAAATCATTGCAACCATTCATTAATAATCAGAACATGAAACGTGCAAAATAAGAATCTAGGAAAATTGGAAATCATAAAAAAACGGAATCTGACCTATAAAGATCAATATCCTAGGCATTGGTGAGTTGAAATAGTCCCTTTGAATCTTAAAATGATAAGAATGACTATGCTGACAATGATAAATTCAAAAGAATGTCTCTTTCATCCTCAAAAAGAGCATTTTTAGATCTATCTTGAAGTGCAATGCTGCCTGTGACAGAATAATATTTATCTTCATACACAAGGAAGGCCGGTTAATAGAACCATTCTTCAAATTTTCTCACAAACCACTAAAGCCAATGAACAATTGTACCAACTTCTTTAGTCTGAAATTGACCACACATGTACTGAAAATGCATTAATAATTGCTGACAATTGGAATGCACACATGGAAACAAAAAGGAAGGAAGAGTAATTAGAAACTATGGCTTTGGGGATCGAAAAGAAGCTGAAGACTGCATGAAAGAATTCTGCAAGAGCAATAACTTCCTCATTGCAAACACCTTTATTCAACAACAGGAGCGGCATATATACATGTGGAAAACACAGGAATGGAATTGATTAAATCTGTGGGAAGACATGATAGAGAAGCTCAATATCATTGAGACAAAACAAGACCGGGGGCCAACTATGTAAAAGACTATCAATTACTAATATGCAAGTTCAAATCAAACCTGAAGAAAATTAAAATAAGAACGCAAAAGAGCCCAAATACAGTCTATATTATATTTGTGGTCGGCGGGGGTTTCTAGAGAAACAAACCAGTGATACTGATACATGTAGAAGAAGGAAATTTATATCAATAAAGAATTTTACATTAAGAAGTGTACACAACAAGAAACCCCAATCCAACTCCAGCCCATAAATCAGATGCAAACTAGAGGCCCTTCCAGACTCCTGAAGCTGTTGGAGGAATAGCCCAAGAAACAGGAAAACCACAGGTTGGTGGAAGCAGAGTTGGGAGAATCCAATGTCAACAGGCAGTTGGCAGGCCACAGACAGCTCTTAGGGTCAGCAGGTCTCATGGTGATTGCCATCCCAAGAAGCCAGACGTAGGGTCCAGGGTCATTTCATCAGGAAGAAAAAGAGTGAGCCCATGCTCCACAGTCTACTTATAGCTATGAAATAGGTCATACCCCCAAGGAGAGTGTGAGCTGCACCTTCTGAAGATCCTGGTCAAGCTAAATTGACACGAAACCTTACTATCACAATATCTCACCTGAATTTAGAGCCTATCTCAAGAATGGTTCGGACATATTGAACATTAATGATCAGCTACCAGAAGACTTGTGAAATAGCATAAAGGTCATCAATCTTTTTTTTTTTTTTGTCATGTCACCTGTGGCTATTTATTTATTTATCATAAATCATTTTATTGGGGGCTCCTCAAAAAGATCATTAATAATACAGGAAAGAAAGAAAATACTACAGTGGATATCAGAGGAGAACTGGGAAACTTGCTCTTGAACCTAAAGCAGTTAAAGCAAATGGAAGAAATGATGAAATAAAAGAGTTGAACAGAAAAATTTGAAAGGACAGTTTGAGAAGATAAAGTAAAGAATTATATTGTAACGTGTAAAGACCTGGAATTAGGAAAGCAAAAGGAATGAATACAGTCAGCATATCATAATTTGAAAGAACAGAAGAAAAAACCCAAGCCTCGGATTACAATGTTCAAGGATTATTTATCAAATTATTGAATGATGTAGGGAGAATCCAAAGAATATGGACGGAGTGTACAGAGTCTCTGTTCCCAAGAATTAGTTGAGGTTCTACTAGTTCAAAAGGCCAAGAGGAAGTTGAAGCTGCAATGTAAGCATTAGTGAAAAGCAAGGAAGGGATAGGAATGGAAATATTTCAACACGCTCATGCAGTGATAGTCCATGTCAAGAAATTTGGAAGATAGCTATCTGGCCAACCAACTGGAAGTGATTAATATTTGTGTCCATTCTAAAGAAATATGATGCAACAAAATCTGCAAATTAATTTAAAATAACATTAATATGACATGCAAGTACAATTTTATTGACGATACCTTTAAAAGTAGTTATAGCAATATGTCAACAGGAAGCTGCCAGAAATCCAGGCTGTATTAAAAGAGGGCATGGGGCAAGGTATATCAATGCTGGTTTCAGATGGACCTTGGCTGAAAACAGAGGATACAAGGAAAATGCTTACTTATGTACTATTGACTATGCAGAGGATTTTACTGTGTATCATAACAAACTTTGGGTAGCATATGAATACATATGAGAACAATGGGAATTCCCGTACATTTAATTGTGCTCCTGTGGTACCTGTACACAAACCAACAGGAAGTGGTTCGAATAGAACAAGTGGATAGTGCGTGGTTTAAAATCAGGAGAGTGTGTGTTGTGGTTATATCCTTTCACCATATGTGTTAGACAGGGTTCTCTAGAGAAACAAAACCAGGACATTTATGATTTGATAGATAGATAGAACACGAAGGAATATAACAGCTAATTAGTCCACATAGCAGTACAAAGGACTCAGTTTAACTCACTTCCATGCAACAGTAAATATGGCAGTACAGCCAGGCAGCAAACTGCAGAACTAGGTAAGGCAGCCACACACTGCTCTGATCACCAGAGAGCAACTGAGAGATAGGTGTGGCTTGCTGAGCCATTTATCTCTTTGCCCACGAATCAAACTGCGAACTTATTAATCCCACATGTTCTTATTGGCCAGGTTGGCACTATAAACCTACCTATCTATCACACTATACTTATTCAAATAATCTGAGAAGCTGCTCTGTATGAAGAAGTTGAGGCATCTGGTTTGGAGGAAGAATCATTAACAACCTGTATTATGCAGATGACCCAATCTTGCTGGCTGAAAGTCAATAGGCCTTGAAGTACTTACTGATAAAGCTCATATAGTACACCTTCAGTATGAATTAGTCTTCAACACTAAGAATACAAATGTCTTCTCAACTTGACAAATATAAACACACAACATCATTACAAATAGAGAAATGTAGCTAAACTCTATTTTACTTGGACCCACAATCAATACTCACAGAAGCAGCAGTCAATAAATCAACGTATTTCATTGGAAAAATCTGTTGTAAAAGACCTCTTTAAAATGTGAAAGAGCAAATGCTTTACTCTGGGGATTAGCAAATTATGCCTGCTTTTAGCCTTGATATTTTTAATCACCTTAGATGCATGTGAAAGGAGGCTTAATTTCAGTGTCTGGTATGGGTTGAATGACTAACAGCAAGGTTGGTGGCTCAACCCACTTGCTGCTCCACAGAAGAAAGAGGAAGCTATTTGACCCTGTAAAGATTTACAGCCTTGGAAACCCTATATGGTCACTATGAATAAGAATAGACTTGATGGTAATGTTTGACATATGCATGTGAAAGATGGACCATAAATAAGGAAGACTGAAAAAAATATGATGCCTTTAAAATATGATGTTGCAAATAATATTGAATATACCATGAATGCCCAGCAGAACAAAGAGGTCTATCCCGGAAGAAGTACAGCCAGAATGTATTTTAGAAGTGAGGATGGTAAAACTCCATTTCATATACTTTGAACATGGTATCAGGAGAAATTAGTCCCTAGAAAAGGACAAAATACTTGGTAGAGCATCGTCAAAAAACAGGTAAGCCCTGAATGAGATGGATCAACACAGTGGCTGTAACAATAGGCTAAAATATGACCATTGTGAGGATGTCACAGGACTAGAAAGGCTTTTATTCTATTGTGCATAGGGTCACTATAAGTGGCAGTGCGTGAGTTTTTGTTGATTAACAACACTGGGATATGAGCAATGTGCCCATGGCATATGCTAAACTGTCACCATGCTGGACACAGTTGATCTTTGTGGCTTTAGAGGGTAATTATTTAGAGGGTTATAATTCCACTGAATTTTTTTCTGTGTATTCAAACTATTCCATCCTAAGATTCCACATATCTATCCAAACCAAGCTCACTGCCATTGAATCAATGCTAACTCATATCGACCCTACAGGACATGGGTAAAATTGTACCTGTGAGGTTCTGAGACTGTACCTCTTTACAGAGTAGAGTCCCATCTTTCTCCCGAAGAGCAGCCGGTGATTTCAAAATACCGACCGTGCAATTAGCAGCCCAATGTGTAAACAAGAACTATTCAGGGAAGCTAGAGGGAGAGCATGAAAAGAAATGAGTAGTTGAGGTGGTTGGATGCGCATCCATCCCTTTGTTCTACTCTCTATGACTTTTTCTGAGTTCATTCAAAATGTAAATTAAGACACAAAATAGAATTCTACCCAACCCTGCTATATGCCTAAACAGTATCCATTTTTCTCATTCTTACTACTAATAGAAGCTCAATTTTGTTTAGGGTGATAATGTACCTACTTAAATCGCTCCCTCCTAGGCTCCCTTGCAGCTATGCATAAGCATTTGACCCAGTTTGGGCCAAATATGTGTAGGTGAAAGATACTGACTAGGACTCCCAAGAAAGTTTTTGTTGTTGTTTAAGGCAAAACACTTGTCTGGCACAACCCATTTCATTTTTGTCCTTGGCTCTTCTGCTGTCATGCTCCCTAGTCAGAATATTGAAAGATGAGAGAGTCACATAGGTTACATGAGTTTGGCAGACCAAAAAGCATGCATTCTCCTATATCCAAGATGAGTCCCTGAGCAAATACGCCAGACCTAGGCTACCTATTTCAAGACTTACTATTGTATAAGACAAACTCCTGTGTGGTGCAAAGGGTTAACACAATTCACTGCTAAGACAAAGATGCCTTGGAAGAAAAACCTGGCAATCTACATTTAAAAATTCAGCCCTTGAAAACCTCATGGGGCACAGTTCTACCCTGAATCATATGGGGTAACTGTAAATCAGAATCAATTCTGTGGCATCTGGCTTGGTATTTTTGGTGTTAATATAAGAAAAATGAAGCTTTTGTGATTAGACCACTAGTGTCGGTTTGTTTTTTCCCATGTAGCCAGATGCAATTTGGACTGATAGAGAAATAATTAAAAGAATGTAGAGTTAAGTAAGCGTAATGATTATGGAACTAATCATTTAGCAATGGGCTGCTAACCACAAGGTCAGTAGTTCAAATGCACCAGTCACTCAGGGGGAGAAAAGTGAAGCTCTCTGCTTCTGTAAAGATTTACAGTCTTGGAAGCCCTATATGGGGTTGCTATAAGTTGTAATCAACTTGATAGCATTGTATTTGTTTGAGTTTGGTGACTTGTATGTAAGCTTTGAGGGGGTAGTAATAGATACTTTGAATACTATTCTTAGCACTATAGGTATTATGTCTTTTGCAAATGGATAAACGAACAAAAGCGATGAATGAATGCCTCAGTCCCTAAGCTAAACTACCTAGCAGTTCCAAAACCCCACTGCTGTGTAGTGTTCATGAACTTTGGCAGGAACACATCCTTACCACGAAGAATCCTGGTGGCCCAATGGCTAAGCACTTGGGCTTTAGACCGCGGTCAGTAGCAATGCATGAGAAAAAGGTCTTGCCATTGTAAACATTCCACCCCACTGCCATCAAACGCAAAGGACCTCTGGTGACATGGCGGGCTACTCACAGAGCTACTAAATGCAAAGTCAACAGTTCTAACCCACCAGCTTCACTGTGGGAGAAAGATGAAGCTATCTCTTCCTATAGAGACATAATATCTCAGAAACCTATAGGGAAAATTCTACCCTGCCATGGACTACTAAACGAACAACCTAATCTGTCTTGGAAGAAGTCAGGCCAGAGTGCCCTTGACAGCATATATGGCAAGATTTTGCCTCCCAAATATGTTGGACATATTGCCTGGAGAAGGACATCCTGCTTGGTAAAGTGGAGGGGCAGCACAAAAGAGGAAGGCCCTCAACGAGCTGGATTGACACCGTGGCTGCATCAATGAACTCAGGCAGAGAACAAATGTGATGATGGTGCAGGACCTGGAAGTGTTTGGTTCTGTTGTGCATAGGGTCACTTTGGGTCAGAAACCACTCAATGGCACCCGACAGCAACAACAACAAGTATATAAGATCACCATGAGTTGGAATCAACTCGACAGAAAGTGGGCTTTGGGTCTGTCATGGAACCAACCCTGGCTCATAGCGACCCAATCATGGGATTCTGAGGCTATAAATCTTCATGGGAGCAGAGGGCCTCATCTGTCTCCTGCGGAGCAGCTGGTAGGTGTGAACCCCTGACTTTGCAGTTGACAGTCCAACAATTCCCTTAAAGTACCCCCCGGGGCTCCTTTGGTAACGATGACAGACTAGGAAACCCAATGGGGATATTTCTACTCTGTCACATGAAGGCATCCTGTGCAGAATGGGCTCAACGGGAACTAACACCAACCCCACCACTTTTAACACCATCCCAACCTTACAGACTGTGCTGGGCTCTTGAAGGAATTGACTTTTTGCACTCCCACTGAGCGAGCTATGAGCATGCATGCATGCCAACACATAACTTCCGGTCCTGAACTAGGGATCAGCTGCACATGTAAGGATGTGCTTCTAATGTGGAAGGAAGTAAAGAGAGGGGATCTGGAAGCAGGAAAAGCCAGGAAGCAGGAGTCACTTAGGCAGACCCCTTTCCTAAACCAGCTTAATTAGCATATCACAGATCCTGGCTCAGAGGTGATGTTCACAGAAGAATTGTTGACTGAATACACAAGGGAAGGAACAGAGTAAGTGAACACAGAAATGTGCTAATGACCAAATTGACTCACAGTTCCCACCCTGCTCTTCTTCTTCCAGGTTCTTCTCTAGTTGCTAATGGTATTTGCTCGACCTCTCACAAGCACAAAAGGAGCCCTGGTGGCCTAGCAGTTAGGCAGTGGGCTGCTAACCACCAAACTAGCAGTTCTAAATTAGCAGGCATTCTGAAGGAGAACAACAAGCTGTCTGCTCCTTTAAAGAATTACAGTCTTGGGAATGCACAGTAGTAGCTCTACCCTGGCCCATAGGGCTGCTCTGAGTCTGACTCGACTGGACAGCAGTGAGTATGGGTTTGGTTTGGTTTTCACAGGTACCCTGATCCGTTGGTGGTCTTGGTAAATTGCACACGCTGGTTCAGTGGACCTTGTGTAGGGCTTGAGAATTTGCACTTCTAACAAGCTCCTGATGTTGCTAGTCTGTGACCATATTTGGGGTGGCAAGGCTCTGGACTACCGGGGTCTTCCTGGTGGCTGCTGTCACAGCGCAAGTTCCCAAGAGTGCACCGCTACTCATTTCTTTGGAATCAAGGTTTTTGGCTATTTGTTCCATGACACTGAAAAGTTTGGACCTGACATACGCAGCTCAGGCTGTATTATCTATCTTCTCTGCCCTCTTGGATTGGAGATGGATCACCTATGAAGCGATGAGGGTAAGAAGGGTTGGGTGTCCCCGGGTAATGTGAACAGTTAGCACGCTCAACCACTGCTGATTAAAAGGTTTGCGGTTCAAATCCAAGGCCCCTCAGAAGAAAGGCCTGCTGATTGACTTCTGAACGACCAGCCTTTGAAAGCTCTGTGGGGTCCCGTGGTGCTGACCCACACGGCGTCACCGTGAGTTGGAATGGACTCCTCAGAAACGGGTTTAGTAAGCAGCACAAAGAGGAAACTCCTTGGTGAACTGGAGGACACGGTAGCTGAAACCATGGGCTCCAACATACTACCCCTGAGGCTGGCAAAGGACCGGGCAGTGCTGCCTTGTGTTGCAAAGAAGGTCCCTGTGATGTCAGAATGATTGGACAGCACTAACAACAACAAAGGATGTCAGGGCCCTTCACTTCCCCAGACCACTGACCAGGTTCAAAGACCCGCATGCGAGTATAGTTTCACAGTTAGATGTGTTTAGAAAAAATAATGTTTGCAAAAGTAAAATCTTGGTTTACATTTTACAGAGCATGCACAATGAGTAGAATGCTTAAGGTCCACCGGAACCTGTTTAGGGTCCCCTCCACTTGCTCACCACCGATAAGTCGATTCTGACTCATATTGATCCTACAGGAGAGGTTAAAATTTCCCCTGTGGGTATTTCTGAAACTATAGCGCCTTATGGGAATAGAAAGCCTCCTCTTTCTCTGCAGCTGGTGGGTTCAAACTGCCAACCTTGTCTTTAGCAGCTCAGGACTGACTTGTATCTCTATGAAACCAAAATCAACCTCACTGCCAGGGAGGTGATGCTGACTCATAGTGACCCTGTGAGGCACAGTAGATCTGTCCCTGTGAGTTTCTGAGACTGTAACTCTTTATAGGAGTAGACAGACTCTTCTTCCCACGGAGGGGCTGGTGGTTTCAAAGTGCTGACTTTGGTGTTAGCAGCCCAACATGCAAACACTATGCCACCAAAGCTCCTTTTGTACCCCTATAAGTAGATAAATATTTCTCTTATATCTGTGTTTCAACCAAAGGCATGGCTATAAAGGAAAAAAGGCCATGAGTGTCAAGAATGATTTGAAAATGTGGAGTTCTTTTGGGAAAGGATATATATATATATATATATACACTTGTGTATATAAATAGAATTCTGACGGCAAGAGTGGTCAGGAGTTGGACTGTTAATCTCAAGGTCAGCAGTTTGAATGGCCAACCGCTCCTCTGGAGAAAGAGGAGATTTTCTACTCCTCTAAAGAATCACAGTCTCAGAAACCCACGGGGGCCATTTTACTCAGTCCCATGGGCCTGTGAGTTGGAATGGACTTGATGGCAGTGAGGGCATGTAAATATGCAAACACCCACCTCGGACTTAGGATTTGACCTGCTCCCTCAGCCCCGTGAGCATCTGCATCTGAAGCCATGGACTTGGCCTTCTGTGAAGAACCCATTAGTGCACCGCCACAAAGAGAATGAGTTTCCTCTGTGTCAGTCCATTACCCTGCCAACGTTCAGGATGGAGCCAACACCCTTGGTTTCCCAGAGAAATTGGCTCAACATCCCCCTGATGTGGTTGCATGACATAGGCCACTCATGCAATGCACTGCATGTGCTCTATTTAATGCACTATCACCAACAAGTCTACATGGGTGGTAACGCTGAAAACCTTGCCCAAACAGCTGGCTTCACCAAAGTATATGGAACCATGTGGAGTCGTCGACCAGTTCGACTCTGCACTGGCTGTACGTTGGCATTGCCAAGGGGGCTTTCTCACTGACCGTGACCTGAATCTTGCTTCCACTAAGCCTTGCTTCATTGGTCTGGGATGGGGCCAGGCCAATGGGAGGCTTGAAAGCTCCTAAGGGATTCCAAAGTATGACCAAGGGTGAACACTACTGTTTTTGGCCATCACATCCGGGAAGGCCCTTGGGACTTTGCCACTCAAAGTATGATAGGTCAAGGAACCAGCAACATCAGCATTAGCTTCTCCCATGCTAATGCCATCGAGTTGATGCTGACTCATATTGACCCTACAGGACAGGGTAGAACTGCCCTTGTGTGTTTCCCAGACTGTCACTCTTGCCCGGAGTCTACAGCCTCATATTTCTCCCAAGGAGTGGCTGGTGGTTTAGGACTACTGTCCTTGTGGTTAACAGCCCAAGAGTACCAGGGCCTCTAGAACTGCTGGATCCTAGACCCCACCCTGAACCCACAAAATCAGAATCTGCCCCCCAGCCCGATTTCCAGGAACCTGGGTAAGTGCATGCATGTGAAAGTTTAAGAAATACTTCCTTAGAAACCATTACTTTCCAGAACAAACTCCTCCTGCCAGAGGTGCAGAAATGGAAGCCCATTAGGCCATGCTCGCCTAGAAGCAATTTGAGGTCTCAGTGCTCCTATATCCTGGCTGTCATCCAGATTTCCTTATTCTCACCTGGACTGTTGTCACTGCAGCAGGTATTGGTGAGTCCTCAGCACGAACAGCCCCAAATTCGGTCTAGAGACACAGCTCCCATTTCAGAGTAGTACAATCCACAGTTTACTGTAGAGTTTCTGGCTTTTACTGGCTTGGGGTAGGGTCTAGTGGGAAACGCATCTTAGCAAGAGCCATTATGTATTCTGGATGTGCACAGTGAGTTTGTCTTGAGGCATATTTATGTCTGACATTGTTATGTATTCTCTTTCTATCTCATGCAACGTTATTTTTTTGAAAATTTATATTTGCTTTTAATTACCCAGACATATAAGTGATTTATAGCTAGGTCTGATCGATTGGAATCAGATGACCACGCCTGGATTAACCATGGGTCCTGGTGACCATTAGGCACTTCTTTCCATGAATGATATTTTCACCTGAGTGAATGCATTCACGACTTTTCTTCTCTTAAGATAAATAAGCAGGTGGGTATCATTTTGCTATGCTGGCACTTCCTTGTGCTGTTTTAAGTTCACCCAGCAATTTTTAAAAAGAGAAACATATTACAACTGTCACACACTTTATAATTCATGTGGAAAAATTTGGGGGAGAGCTAAATAGAGGTGACCCGTGGTGCAGTCTTACTTATTGCTTGTTAGAAGGTACTGAAATTTTATATACATAAACACTAGAAACCAGGAGAGATGAAATGGTGGTTCCATGGCAGAATTCTCACTAGCCATGCAGGAAATTTGGGTTTGATTCTTGGCCAGTGCGCCTCCTGTTACAGCTACCACCTAACTGCTAGTGGAGGCTGGCATATTGCTATGATGCTGAACAGATTTTAGCGATGTTTTCTGCCTACAGACAGACTAGGAGGAAAGGCCTGGTGAACTCCTTCAAGCCATCAGCCACTGAAAACCCCCCAGCTGACAAGGGGTCAAATCTACAACCCATTGAAGGAATGGGGAAGGACCAGTGGGCATTGAGTTCTGTAGCACATGGAGTCCGCATGAGTCAGGAGCTGGCTGACTTGAAGGCAATTGTCCACAGCACTCTCTAGGAAGGCAGTGGTTGGAGCACATAGGCGTCCTTCATGTGGCCCCATGATCATCAAGCCTTAAGTCATGCAACCAACTCTGGGAAATGAGAGATGCCCGGGGTACCAGGAATATTTGAAAGATCTGGTGTAAATTGGTTCAGCCCAGGGGAGTTCTGGAAACCACCGAGGTAAGCTTCCTGCTGAAACCACTAACTTAGCTCCAGTGCGAGTGGATGGGTGTCTGCACATGTACCCAGCCACCATTAGTGCGTTTGTTGTTGTTGTTGCCGTTCACGTCCGTAGAGTCGATGCCGATTCACAGTGACCCTATATGACAGGGTAGAATTCCCCCTGTGACTTTCTCACACTGTGACTCTTTGCAGCAGTAAAAAAGCCTCATCTTTCTCTTGAGGAGTGGCTGGTGGTTTTGAATGGTTGATCTTGCCATTAGTCCATTGCGTAACCAGGTGCTGTCAATTTGGTTCCAACTCATGGCCACTCTATGTACAGCAGAACAAAACAACACGCTGCCCTGCGCATTTCTCACAGCCATTCCTACATTTGAGCCACTGTGTCAACTCATCCTGTGGAGGTTTGTCCTCCTTTTGGCTTGACCAAGCATGCTGCCCAACTCCAGGGACTGGTCCCTCCTGATAACACCCAAAGTACATGAAGCCAAATGTCACCATCCTCGCTTCTAAGAATCAATCTGGCTGTAGTTCTTTCAACATAGATTTGTTTGTTCTCCTAGAAGTTCCTTGGTGTATTCAATATTCCTCACCAGGACCATATTTCAAATGCATCAATTCTTCTCGTGGGACTTCCTTATGCATTTTCCAGCTTCCACATGAAAATAATCATGCCTTGGGATAGGATACTCCTGAATTTTTAAGGTTACAAAGTCACCTTGGTTCAAAAAAATGTTTAAAAGGCCTTTTGCAGCAAACTCACTGAAAGCAATTTATCCAGTGATTTCTTTACAGATATTTCTATGAGCGTTGGTTGTGGATGGGTCCAAGTAAGATGAAATGCTTCATCATTTAAATCTTTTCTCTGTTTATCATGTTGCTTATTGGTTCAGTGGTGAGGATTCTTGTTCTTTTAACCTCGAGTTGTAATCCATACTGAAGACTATCATCTTTGAACTTCATCAGTAAGTGCTTCAACCCCTCTTCCCTTGCAGCAAGCAAGGCTGGTCGCCTGCATATTTCAGGCTGTTCTCAAATCTTCCTGCAATCCTGAAGTCTCCAATTCAGCCATCCAAAACTCAAAACAGCTCAATGCCATGGAAGTCAAGTCAATTCTGACTCGAGCAAACTTGTAGGCCAGGAAAGAACCTCCCGGAAGGTTTCCAAGGCTGTAATCTTTGTGGCAGCACATGGTCACATCTTTCTCACTCGGGATAGCTGGTGAATTCCAAGTGTTGCTCTTTCGGTTAACAGTGAAGTGCTTAAACATTGCCTTACCTGGATTCCAAGTGTGAGCTAGCAGCCACAATTTTCTTCTGAGACCAAAGGGGTTGTTAGGTGTGAATTCTCGACCAAGGGTGGTCCAGCAGACCTGCTCAGTATTCGCCCAGGTGCAAAATCCATCAAGAGGATGCATTGTCATTATTTTTAATCACATAACACACCCAGGTGTAGCAGCAACCCAGCTTTGTAATATCACCCTGGTTTTGATAAATATGTACCATTCCTTGATAACGCTTCCAAATCCTTTAATATCCTGCAGCTCAGTCCCTGATGTCTGGCTGTAACAAAAGGTGTGAAGGGAGACCATATGTCAATAAACTCTCCCCGTCTGCCACAACTCAGCGCATAATCAGCTCCACAGTAAAATGCATGGTAAGTCAGTTATGCGCTGGCGGGGAGGGCAAGGGGCCCCTTTCAGGTTTGTCTTCTGATGAAGTTGACCAAAATGACTTCTTATTTCAACCTATTAGGAGAGTGAGAGTTGCCCCCCCTCCCTCGCCATTTTTCTTTTCTTTTCCCTTTTTGTCCCTTTCCCCTTGGAGGGACAGCCTGCTCTGCTATTCTGAAAGGGTTTTCTGTTTTATGCTGTGCTCTCCACTCCATTAAATCACCTTTCCTCACATTAAATACAGGTCTTCAGGGTGGTCAGAGAGCTTTGCTGTGAGGGATAATGATATAATGAGGATGACATGCATGAAAAATCATTTTTCAGCTCAATCCCAGGCAGACCACGGGGAAGCATGAAATGGGAAGGAGGAGAGGTGTACCTCACTGTAGACAAGAGCCAGGCTTCTGAGGGGGCCAGTCTCGACCTGGAAGGCTGCTGAAGGCTTCTTTACCTCACTCACTCATTCACTCATTCATTCAACCAGCTTGCTACTTACTTATTAAATGCCAGACCTTGGGGCTCTCTCACTGAACAAAAGAGACAAAAATCCCCCTTCTGTCAAGAAGCTTCCATAAACAGAGGCATTCAAACACTTCCTAGAGAATGTGTTTAAAGTCCAATTTACACAAAAGCAGAAGAAGAGACTGATGCGAGGGGTTTCACACACACACATGTTCATATATAACTCCCATTGCAGCGACAAAGTGTAGGACTCTTCCAGGAGACACTATTCATTGGAGTTAAATTGCTCCCCCCAACCCCCTGAGCTCTTGCTCTCTCTTTTTTTTCTTTCTTTCTGAGAGCAATTGCCCTTGGAAGGGATTAGCTGGTATCACTCTCTAGCACCTTAGTGTGAACTTATTTATTGGCTCCTTTTCCTGCCTAGATAGGAGGGGCCTCCAGGGCTGCTAAAAGCCAGAAAAATCCCAAAAAAGGCAGCAACAAGAGAGGCAGAGGACAATTGGGGCCAGTGTTTCTCATTTGAGTGGGGGGGGCATTTGTTAAAGATGCAGATTACACACACATATAGCACACACACACTTCCCTGCCACCCCACCGAATATGGCCCTACTAAATAAGGATCCTACCCCACCATCTGTCCGGGAGCCCCTAAACTGGCCCTTCCCATGAAACAAGCCAGGGCCATTGAAAGTGACTCTTTAGGCAAAAGACCAGTGACTTAGGTTTTCCAAACCAGGATAAAGCCCATTTGTTAAGCACTTGCATATTAACCAAAAGGTTGATGCTTCAAACCCACCCACCGGTTCCTAGGAAAGCAGGCCTGGTGATCTGTTTCTGAAAGGGCACAGTCTTGAAAAGGATCCCTGGTAACATATTGTCCTGCTAGCCATAAGGTCAGCAGTTCAATCCTACCAGCTGCTCTGAGAGAGAAAGCTGAAGCTTTCTACTGTACAGATGTATAGTCTCAGAAACCTACCAGGGCAAGTATACTCTGCTGCCATGAGTCAGAATTGACTCAGTGGCAGCAAGTGAGTGGATGGGCAGGGATTGATTGGGCACCAACTAACACTAAGAACAACTATTTTGGGTGGCAGTGACATTCTGATGCTTTATCTAGAATCTGAACTCTCAGCGTCATTTACAATGAAGGCAACAGACAAATAATTATAAACTACAGAAGGGTAAAGAAAAGCTAAAGAAGTTACTTCTGTTTGGGGTTTAGTTGTGTGCTTTTTTTTAGCAGAAAATATGAACTATGAAGGAGCAGGGACTTGCTGGACTTAAATATGAACTGTAAGATCTCTCTCCGGGCTAGAGTTACATCTCAGTTCTTGGCTCTGCATGAGAAAGAATTCACGCCAAAGCCTGGCTCGTGATCCAAGTGAGTTTAATGAAAGTTAAAAGAAGTTTCAGGTTTTACGCGCCACCCCTAGGATTCCTCCCCACCATGTAGCCTGGCAGAGACTGCTCGAGGTCACGCAAAGATCTCTCTCCTAAGTTTTCCTCCAAAAAAACACCTGTCTCATGTTCTTTCTCAAGTTCCCTCCCCAGTTCCTGTCCCCAGTTTTTCCTTTCTCCCCCTCGCTCCTGCCTTTTCAAGGATTCCCGGGGGGAGGCATGGTGAATGACCCCAAGTCGATCCCATTGGCTGAATTGCAATCACCTGGCCCAGGTGGGCTGATGCAGGTTTAACGCCCATCCGTACCCACCAGCGGGAAAACCTAGGCTTTTGTTCTATGCTTGGTTCTCCTGGGCATGCGTCAATGGACATCTCATTCCTGCCTATCTGCCTAACAAAACCTATTTTTCAACCCCAAGTCTTTCTTGCCAAAATATAATGTCCCATAATAGGAATGGCATGAGCAGGGCTTCTGCGTTGGATCAGATCAAGAAGATAGCTTTCATGCCCTGTACTAAGATCACAAAAGAATGTAATCCAGTGCCTTGTAGACAGTCTCGTGTACACAAAAGGTTTTCTAAGAGTCTCCAGAAGGCTGTGCTACAGCCTAAATAGGCTGAACTGCAGCCTAAAACAGAGAGGGACCCATTTCAAAGAGATGTGGGGACATGGCTTTCATAAAATTGAATGCATCATATAATCCAGTGCAAGGGAAACCCAGTAACTTTGGGAAGGAACTGCATTGGCTTGGACTAAACAGCCAGAGATAGTGCTACATAAAAAGAAAGAAGATGATTGATAAAGCAACCCAGACATTATTGTGGAAAAGGAAAAGGGACTTAGAAGACAATCAAAAGCTATAAGGAACCTCTCCTAGGGAGAAGTCTTGTGGTTTCAACTTGTGTGCTCTGGGGGATATTTGGCAGTCACGTATTAAATTGTGCATTCAATTTAATCCCTTTAAGGGATTTTGTCACTGGGCCTACAGCCCAACTATCCTGACAAAAAAATCTATCTTGAAAATCACCCTGCTGTGAGGAAGCTAAAGGCAAGCACATGATACGATCACATGGAGGGAATTTGGGGAGCCAACGCAACAGCAAGAACCCAGGCCCTAGACCTATGAACCAAAGCAAACCCATCTTGCCGGGTCTCGCTGCTTGAGCTGGTTTGGCCAATGCCACGTGGAGTGGAGATGTGCTGCCCCAGCCAAACCTTCCTCAAATTACA